>NC_049986.1:5091106-5121151 GCF_000003815.2 Branchiostoma floridae
TAGTCGAACCTCATAATGCTGACAACTTAGACAGTTTAATGCCAAACATCAAGCTTATGGAACACCACGCTACCATATGCCGTCGAACTCTTAAACGCACATTACACAATTAAGTGTCACATGTTAATAATTACTAATCAGATGGACATCCTCTGTGTCATAAATACACCACTACTTTCCCATAACATTTATAACCATTACTCTCAAATGCAACCGACTATAAACATACATACCATCCACAAAAAAGCAATAAATATTTCATGGAGTTATGAGGTCCCCGAACTCTAGTTATATATAAAACCTTCGCTCACTCGGTGGTTTTATTCGGTGGTTATAGCAAAGGACCAGGCGTTATGACACCATATACACCTCGGGGCGGGTCATTAACCCTTAAATATTAACTATGCAAAATAGGAGTACATTTGCATAATTAATGAGAATATTCTATCATATCAGTTTTTTTCATCTCTCTTGTTCCAGACATGATCTGGTCTTGGCATTTGGGTGGTAGATGGCGTTTAGTGTCATGACAAAGTGGGGCAAGTTTCAATCGCCATTTAATTTTGGAGCTGCAGGGGTATTTTTGTCAAGACATTCTAAATAAAGATGATAACTGAAGGAAGGAATGACGGATTTTTGCCATCATTTTAGACATGCAGATAGCTTAGGCAAAGATGTTCATAATGATATACGTTATGCAAATGAGGGTTTAATTTGCATAATCATGAGGAAATTGTATAATTTCATTGTTTTCAATAACTTGACTTCAATAAATGTAACACATGTAACGTTACATTATGATAGGTGACACATAAGCAGATACCAAGCAGCATATAGCATGGCTGCAGCAAATAGATTTTATTCATATCAGTCTAGTGACTTCTGAGGATGCGCTAGATGTTCACGTTATGTAATTGTACATAAGCTGTGTTGATTGGCTTTATGACATTACTATCAATAATGTGTGTTCATGATATTTCTTGAATTGATAATAACATTAAGTTGATCAAATAGATAACATGCCATTGGGCTCTTCTGTATATACAGTGTGGTTTCTATTCAGTCTGTAAAACACACTCACAGTCCTCACAATGAATCATGATCTGCAAAAACGTTTAGGCTCAGCAAGCTTAACAACAACATAAAATCAACTGCATGGTGCAGTATGAGGCGGCAACTGTGCATTTTTTGCTATCTGACAGCAATCATCGTACTGTAGTCAAATGAATCAAGTACAAATGTAGCACATACATTTGTAAATGTACATGTGTAGTCCAATGTTGCCTTGTTGTAAGAATGAGCACAGTGTGCCATGAGTTTGTACAACACCTCCATTCTGCTTGGCCAAATTTGCTCCCAAGTTTGCGAGGTGCTGTGCTGGTAATGCTGGTTTGATATACAAATACAAATTTAATGTACATACAGTACATCATGTCTTTTAAATTCAAAACATTGCATGACCTATCAAATACTTCACCTGTTGACCCAAATACAAAAACTTCAAGGTCTTATTTTGCAAACATCTGATCAAATCAATGGTGAATTTCATGGTGTTCACAGCAAAACCAGTCCCAACAATTCTGTAATGTTATCAGGTATATGTATAGTTTCCCTTCTGGAGTTCAGGATCTCTTGGCATTTTGTCAGTTTTGCAGAATTAAATACTTCAGTTGCAACCCAATAAAACTTGCAACACAACAGACAGAACACACATGAGAACCTACCATTGCCAGAAAGGTGGCACCAATATGTATTTTGACCATACTACATTAAAATCTATAATGTTTAATAAGTCTACATCATTCAGGAATTTATAACCTTGACCCTGGGTACCATAAAGTTGTATACAGTATTACTTACATCTGTATCTTGTTGAGCACTGTATACACATGTACCACTAGTGATCGTGAGTAGTGATAGACATAGACCAGCCAAGGGATGACAATCCCTGCCTATACAATCTACACAATGTACATGTATATCATATACAGTCAAACCTGTTTAATGCGGCCATTTAAGGGACTGGCCAACAGAAACGGTCACTATAAAGAGAAAATGCTGATCAATTGACCACAAGTCACGCCTTACCTTCCGCTACTGATTGATATCGCCCGTTTGCGACCTCAAAAACTTCGCAAACTACTGGTTGACCGGACAAGGACATTTTTCTTGACAATACAAAATATTAAACGGTACTAAACCCTGCAGAGGGTGACGATACTGCCGTTGTGTGGCTGAATGCATGCCATGACCGTAGGCTGGCTGGCTGCCATGGACGTAGTCAGCAGTGTGTCTGTATCTATGGGACTGAAAATTGTGTGGCTGTGGCCGCGTTGGGCAGGTGGCCGCTATAGACTATTTCTTAATGCTTAGGTCAATGAGAAAAATCCAAAGGACCGACAAAAAGTGGCCACTATGGCCAGGTGGCCGGTAATACAGGTTTGACTGTATAGACATGCATGGCCTGTCATGTACATGTAGTCCTGGTTAGTTGTTCTCAGCCCTCCCATTGTTTTCTAGTTCTTGTTGTTCATACTGGTGGCATGTTGCCAGGACCATGTTGACCAGCTGTTTGACCGGAGGGTAGGGCTGGGGATTGTTCAATATTGCCTCCAGCAGGGTAATACCTCCCTCATCCCGCAGCAGCTGGACATACTTGTCAGCTAGAAGGACACAAAGGACTTCACAGTATATTGTTGCATGATGATGTGCAAGTAGTCACTTCTACATGCCTCTTGCGTTTTTAACTTACATGGATAGAATGTGACTGTACAATCACATTTATCAGTCAAAATCACTTTTCATTGTAACAGTTGTCAAAAGACAACCTGACTGAAAATGCATGCTAAAAATCAGCATACGTGGTACGACTAGGCTGATAACAGCCTGTGTAAAGGCGCAATACCGACAACTTTGAACTATTGTGGAATGTCGTGGGCGGGTCCGGGGCCCATCCGCTAAAGGCCATCAAAGCCTGCATTACGATTTGGGAGACAACTTGCCGTGACATACTCAATAAATGTTCTCTATCCGTCCATTGTCTAATTACTATTACAGTAATTGCATTTAAGGTCGCTGAGAAACGTTAACGTTGCGTTCAGGAGAGGATATTCGTAGTGAGAGAATAATTGTAGTGGTTGGTTTGAAGTTCTTGGCAGCCAGTCGGAAACCACTCAGTGACTCGGGTCCTACTGACGGACATAGCAGTTGCTTTTGGCACTGCGGTACTTTCGTGATCATCAACTGTCAGTGTTGATCTAACCGTATCTACCCTCTGGATACATAGTTGTACAGTACAGTGTACTTTACAAAGTGTTGGCTGTCAAACCTGTCCCAACATTAGACAGTGCACTGCTCTGGGCTGTAATCATTGACGTGTCACAGTGCACAGTACGCTGTAACGTATACAGTATATACGGTCCAGCTTTGTAACTTCGCATTATTGCACAAACCGGACAATTGCACGAAATATGCCGGCAAATTGGGTGTGCAATTAAATGACTTCTACTGTACTGTCAATTGTTTATTTGCAGTAAGGATTTAATGATCTATGTGATCCACATCCACCTGTAATGATAGGCAATCTAAAAACTTAAAAATCTAAAATAAGTCAGTTTTTGCCCAAGCTCTGTCTTACACAAAACAGATGATATATACATATTGTAGGTTACAACAAGCTGATGGACGCTTACATAGCTTGAAGGATGCATGCTGGTGAGAGTAAAATGTGAGCCTGCTGCCAGTTCATTTTGCTCCCATAAATGACTGATAAATGACTGACAGTGTGCATTTACATGTACTTACGGTAGACTCTGGTGAGGTTGGTTAGGGCCCAGACAGCCCAGTGTTGAACCTGTGGTGTGTCATGGTCTGACAACAGTTTCAGGATGGGTTCAAATGACCTGAACAAAAGAACCCGCATTAAGTACAGAGCCTGAATGACTTGGGACCATTTTCTGTGATTTACGTGAAACTGTCAACAATTCGACGAACAAGAACTTGTCAATGTCAACTACAAACTGCAAAATAGAAAATGAATACAACTTACAAATATCTTAGGATTCTAGTCACTATAAACAATGCAGGCTTAACAAACGCATACATGTACATGTTGTATCTCTAATCTCAATACAATTAGGTAGGGCGTATCTTTTCTTATGACAAAATTTTAAGCAATCCTTTACATGTACTTTGTAACTATGTATTTTTTTTTACATTGTGAGAGCTGTCTGATCTAAACATATAGAAATCTGTTTGTCGATTGGGTCTCTTGAAAACCAATGTATTCTGACAAAGGAATATAAATACATGGAACTTATTATTATTATTATTCATTCATTCATTCATATTACCTTAGACATCATATCAAGAGCATTCCATGACAAAGAATACGACTAAACAGGCACATTTTGTAGCTTTAACAGTTGCTTTTGAATGCTGGTCAAACTAGTGAAACTCCAGCTTTTAACACTAAAACTTTTCCCCTTCCAGTTTACATTGTGTAGAGTTTTCTTATACTGTCAATGCATTGAAGTTTGTGGGGATTAAATTTCGCAGAAGTGGGAAAAAGGAGTTTTCACGGTGGCTTTAAATTTGCGGTAGCACCATGCACTGTAGTCTCTTACTGCCATGGATAAATGTTCGCGGCGGTTTTAAGTTCGCAGTGAAGTGACTACCGCAAAAACCGCGAACATAAAACATTTCTGCATTTACAGTATCACCAACCTGTAGTTAATATTTCTCTTGGTTGCGATGTCCCATCTCTCTATTGCCTGGACCATCCTCTCCAGCACCTGCTGCCGACATGGCTGAGAGACGGTCCAGCAGTCTGCTCCATCTGACATCATGTGGGACAGCACACCACAGGAGTTGTACGACACCTCAATGCCATCACTCTCACTCTCCAGCAGTGAACTGAGGCAAACAGAAACAAATTAAAAGAGCATTTTTACCTTTTTACATAATGCAGCATCCACTGTCTTTTGTCAGTGACACTATCTTCTGTCAGTGCTACATGTAAAATGTCTGACCGTTTCCAAAATCATACACAGTTCATTTTTGGCCCATTGCAGTATCCAGTTTGTCATATCTATCCTTCGTCATCGAGACAAAATAAACTAGACTGGCAAATTTGTGAGCAAATACAGCATACACTACATTTCAACCATCTCCCAATCCATACAAAAATGGACTGTTCCAAAAGTGAACCCCCGTGCGAGAATGGACTATTCATGAGGCACATCCACTTAGAATTCCAAAAACACTTCTGGGCAAAAAAATTGAATTTTGAATCACCAACCGAGTGTTTAAAAAATCCCCCCCCCATGAAAGAATAGACTCTCCCAATAACACCCTTTTGTAAAGTGGGGCAGTCCAAAAGCACTTCATCTGAAAAAAGGACTTTTGCATAATCTCCCTAGTTTGAAAAAGAATTAAAAGACAAAAAAAAAGACCTGCAAGAAATTGGACTCTTACAGCGTACCCCATGTAAAATAGTAAAATGGACCAGTCCCCAAACACTTTTGCTCAAAACAAGGGAATTTGTGTAATGAATCCAGTAAAAAATTGAATTTAAAAAAGTGTGCCCCGTGCATCAATGGACTCTTCCAGATTAAAAACCTCCAACTTTGTCCAAGCAAACCATTTTGAAGTACCATGAGCCAAATTGTGTAAACTATGCCCTGTTGGCAAAGGTCCTGTGATATGGTCATAATACTTACTTGAAGACTGTGACATATCTTTCCTGCATCAAACGAGGCCTAAGGAACTTGACTTCAGCAACATTACCCTAAAACATAAAATCAATCAATACATTCTCAGTAATGTAATCAACTTCGCAAATAGAATAAAAAACAATCAATGTTGACTAAAATGTATCAAGCATCATTGCGTATATATAGAATACAACACGGTGTATTCCGCATCACCCGAGGTATCAGCCCGACTGCGGGTCGGATCGCCCGACGGCCTTTGCCAGAAGTTGAACAAATTTTGTGCCCTCGAACAAAAAGTTCCAACGTCTGAATCAGGTATCGAACATTAGATGGCGCTGCACTCGGCCCGCTCGAAACAGTTTGATTTATTCGAATGGAGCCTGTGTGATACGCCTTTCGAACTGGTCTGATACGGAAGTTATGACCCAGTCCGGAACACCCGTATCAAACGTTTTTGCGTCACAGGTATGACATAAAAGACTGTACCAGATATCCATATCACCTACTCCAATTTTCTGGCAGTACTAACGGGGGGGATCCAATGTCCGGTAACTGTTCTAAGTGAATGCGCATGGCTTTTGTCATCGTACGTTTTACTGACAACCCATCAAAAACAATTTAAGATCTTGTTAACAACCATATAACTGTGATTTAAGCTGTGCAGACATATGTTTCCTTTAACGGCAGCATTCCGAACTTTACTTTGACAGCGCGCGAAAGTTTTGGCAGGTTTGGACTTGCGTTTCAGTGGAACGTTCTAACACAAAAAAGGGGGTCCAAACTCCGATAAGTTAACAACCAATCCATCTCTGCATATCTTTAAGCATCCTATGCATGCAAAATAACACTAAGCTTCTGCAATACTATTTTTTGTCACAAATATATGCAATATTTTGAATTAAGATGCATATTTAAATACGTTTACTTACAAGGATTACCTCTCACGGTGAAACCAACCTGTCGCCAAAAAGAAAAATGGCGGCACTTTGTTTACGTCTGCCTGCGATTACACTTTTTCACTTTCGGCTTCTGTATTTCCTGCTTCAACCTCGTTTTTAACAGCAGAAATGACTACAGGATTTCTTTAGTCGGTAGGGATCGATTTTCTTGAATGATTGGTACTCTACTGACGGGTTGACTAACTCCATCGTGTTGAGCATCGCTTGGCTTCCTTCATAGGTGATTGACAAAGATGGCAGGGTTGACAGGGCTGTGAACATGCGGCATAATTCAGCTCCGATTATCCAACTATAAAAGCAAAGACACGGCATAGCTGTGCTTATTTAGGAAGTTTTATAGATAGCATTCTCATCTGTGGTGGTATCTTTTCACATTTCGTATTTGACGATGAATTATTTAATAGTTTCCCGGGCCATGTTCTCGATATGTTCGCTCGTCAGCATGCACGGAAGGCGTCAAACTTGTGTACTTTTTTCAATCGTTATCTGTTGGGGCTTACCAACTTGGACACATACTCTGACTTTTCAGTTATTTACAACAAGGTTTAGTCCATAACAAGTTGCACTTATTATGTGCAGACACTTATGCATATTTCCGCAAAAATGATTTTAAAATCCTACCGGACTTTGGACCCCTCCCGTTATATATTTTCCACCCATCACAAGTGTTTGTACATGTACAGGGCAATTCTTCTTAATATGCTTATCCCTACACAACAGTAGTAAGTTTAATAAGGCTGGTACTTGCTTATGAGCAAAGTCAGCATATTTCACTCCACCCTCCTCCTTATGCAAAAATGGACTGTTCCAAAATTGAATTTGAATAAAAAGCATCCCCTGTGAGAATGGACTCTTCAATAATGAACATTTTACATGTACATGTAGGTCTGCAAATCATCCCAAATCCCTTCAGCTGACAGGGAAGCAGGGAAACAAATTGAAAATTTTTTGGTGCTGTAATTCTTGAACTATTACAGTTCACCATTCAAACACTAAAATTTCATCATCCGTTTCAGAAGACTAAGTATTGTGTCAGAAACAAATTTATGAGACTTATTCGGCATAATTCAAATGTGCAATCACACAAATTACTGTACAAGATTTAAACGAAATCTCTTATAACAGACATCATTAAATCAAGTCAAAGGAATTTATAAGAAAAAAAAAATCTGGGGGTATTGGTCCAATCTAACCTTGTGCCAAATTTCAGTCATTCAAAGTCATTCAGTCCAGGAATGACAGAGATGTTTCCCTTTAAAGACTACAACAGGAGAAGAAGAAAGAAAAAAAGAAAGAAAGAAGAAGAAGCAGAAACATTACAAACACATAATAAGTTTTATTGCAAATTCTTACCCGAGGGCTAATTGCAAGTGACAAAAATAATGGTAAACAGTATAGTAAGCGACTACTCTAGTCTAACTTAGATTGGTTAAAGATGCAACTTATTGGGTTTGACTTCTTTTTCTGAGACAGTGGAAGACAAAAGATCCCACTTTTTCTTTAATGTGTGGGTTTTGCGACGTTAAAAGGAGAGTAGTTTTCTTTTTTTCTGTAAACGTGGAGATATTAGGATAAAATTTGGTGGCTTCTTTTAAGAGCTCTTTTCTCTCTTGATCATAGAAGGGGCAGTTTGAGATAAAATGTGTTTCGTCTTCTACCATATCTAACGTACAGTAGTTACAAGTTCTTTCGTACACAGGTAATACAATATTTCATTCCATACCATACCTTACTGACATAAGATAGTGAACAAGTACAAACCATCAGTCCCAACATATTTCTGTGTAGTTCCTGCTTGTCTGGGAAAGTCTGAAATGAAAGTATAACAGGTGTCAAGATATGTCACTACAGAGCAACTATTAACCCTGACAGTTGAAAAAAAGTTAAAAGCTGGCAGTGGTGAAATATTATTATGCAATTACTA
Organism: Branchiostoma floridae; assembly: GCF_000003815.2. Classification (NCBI taxonomy): domain Eukaryota; kingdom Metazoa; phylum Chordata; class Leptocardii; order Amphioxiformes; family Branchiostomatidae; genus Branchiostoma; species Branchiostoma floridae. The sequence continues at coordinate 5,099,704 of NC_049986.1, forward strand.
AATTGTTATTAAATTCTGAATGGGACCATGTAAAATGCAGTTCCATGTTCATTGTATTCTGTGTTCAACAACAACAAAATGTGTGATGAAGTTCTGTCAAACAGAGATTTCAAAATTCCCCATTACTTGTAGTCGCAAAATGAGTGTATAGAATTTGTGATCCATCCTTTCAATGTTCTTTGATGAAAATGAAGAAAGGAGGACATTATGACCATTGTCAATATGGCGGTCTGATTGTTATTATTTTGCTGTTAGGGTAGAAAATTATTGAGATGCCACAGTACTTTTGCACTACAGCATTACAGTTTCAATTGGCTGATGGACAAGAAGAAATTGTGACAAAGTAGAAAGCCCAATATTACACACTTACATTATCCACCTGAGGGATCAAGCTAGGTACATACTTCACTCCATAAAGCCCTATCTAACATTGCTTTTTCTAAGTTCTCAAAATCAATACCAGATTCTCTAGTTAAAGTGTCCATAAAAGTCAAAGTTCTGCAATGTACCCGGCCACCCGGTTTCCACTGGAGAAAGGACGAAACTATTTCCTGGTTGACTGGACAACAAATTTTACGCGTCGGTGGGTGAGCTTCTGAGATGGCCGTTGGAGACTTCCATAAATTGTTTTAAGACTAGCATGTTGAGTCCAAGATACATTCTGTGGTCTGCTAAGTAACTTTGTATAGGTCCCATATAATCTCTATTGGAGTTTGGTATTAATTGGTATAATCTAAAGCTTAATAAAAATGTCTAAAAAACATTAAAAACAGCTGGAGCCGATTGTCTTTGTGGAAACTACGATATTCCAGTATGATATACCACTTAATGTGCATAAATTATGTAAAATAGGACCACCCCATATTTGCATATCAATAAATATCAATTTGTATCTCTTGATGTTCTAAATGCCAAAAATTACATACATCAAAGTCCTGTTATGGAAAATCCTGGGATTGTAGAATTTCCTCAGTAATTATGGAAAATATTAAGTCCTAATTTGTATAATCCCCTTGTTTACATATTTAAGCTACCTGCCTACTGAATACCATATAAATCCATTGTTCCTTTGTTCAGTTATAATGTACATGTATCTACCTTTACAGTATGTACAGGACAAAAGATGCAGAGATGATACTATTAATTGATGATTGAACTGACCTCTAAGCAGCTCAGGAAGAGGTCCATGCCTGACCCATCTATGAACATCTGACAGTTCTGAGGAGTCTCATCTGTAAACAGGACACAATACATCCAAAAATAATTTCATCACGTTGGTAGATCATAGGGCATAAGAGTTTTCTTTTACACACACATCAACCAGTTTTTCTCACCTGCTTACATCTCAGAGTTTCTAACTGGAGTTCTGCTTCTCGCCGCTATTTGTAGCCCATGTTGGTGGCCCTTTTTCCGCCATAACACTATCCCAAACCTGGCTGAGACTGTACCCCATTCGTCTCGGTTCAATCACTGGGGTGGATTTTGCAAAAGCGCCACCTACATCGGCTACATATAGCGGCAAGAAGCAGAACTCCAGTTAGAAGCTAGAGTCTGAGGAAGATGTCTGACAGACATCAAAATGTCAGCAGGTGAGAAAAAACTGGCTGTGTAAAAGAAAACTCTTATGTCCTAGGACAGAATACAGTTGTGACTAGTATGACCATCATCGCCAATGGGCACATCAAAGAGATGATTACAATTACTTAAAGGGGCATCATAATTTCTCAGGGAATAAATGATTATGCTTGAATTAAGTTTGCTTGGTCATATTTAAGTTAAATCCTTAACGTAGGTTGAACATTGTAGTGAACAAGTTCTTGATTCTTGAATTCCCCTGAGGACCCTTCTCATTGTGCACTGGTGGGAGAGGACGTGACTTCGATCATGGGAACAGGCACCGGTCGGTACTGGTACACATTTCGATACTATGATATTTTAGGATTACTTTTTGAGTAAACAAACTGTGTGTGCACAAACTTCATTATAACTGCCAGCCAACCCGTTTCCATTCACCTTGTAAAATGTTCATTTAAATTTTCACTTAAATTGTTTTAGATTGGAAGCAAAAACGTGAGTGACATAAAATGTACATTACAGCACCTACCAGTTATATTCCACAGAGTACTCCAGGCTATCTCCATCACTTCATTACACTGAAACACAGAAATAACAGTCACTGGGGCATTATTACCAACAGGAAGGAGGTTCACCCTGATGGTGGCATTTTTTCTGGTTGGACATGTGCATTTCCTTTATCAGTAATGGCATGTTACATTAAAAAGGTGACAATGCAGGGCTCGAAATACACTTTTGGGTAAACAAGTTGAGCCAAAAGTTACTTGCACCAGAAGAAAATTACTTGCACAACCCAAAGTTCTTCTTCTAAAGCAGTAAACTATGAAACCTGTATCTCCTCTTCTGAAAATTTAAAAATGTCGTATGTGAGTAAAGGGAATACGTGAAGATCACACAGGGCTCGAAATACACATACTTAACTTGCAATTTGCATGTAATTTTTGAGATTTGCACGTAAAAATATTCTGAACTTGCAATCTTGCATGTTGAAAATAGCTGGCCTATAGTAAAAATACTGAAGCCACGGTGCCTTTGTTTGGCTAATTAATAACGGGGATTGTCATTGGTCGTCAGTAGGTGTTATAAATAATCAAATTTGGCTTTGCTGCAAACTTACATGTTGATTATGTGGATATCTTGCCAAAATTTGAAGTTCTGTCTATATTTTCATGCGCCGATTTCTGTCCGTCAAAAGTGACAGAATGAGCAAAATTCTCATCCAAAATTCTACCAAAGTACAGAATGATGGATGCTGGCTAGAACATTGCAGTATAGACTACGGTAGTTGTAGTTTGCATGTAAATTTTTCAAATTGCATGTTAAATTTTTGCCAACTTGCAATTTTGCATGTAGCAAAAAAAAAGTATTTCGACCCCTGGCACATGTTTGGATATCTTTTTTTTTTTTTGTGCTATTTTCAGAAGTGTGCAGTTATCCTTTGTGCAATTACCTGGCTTCTGAAGTAACTGTATTCTTGATGTGTGTAAGCTTTTTTCTAATGTCAGGTAACACTAACAGTGGAGTTACACTGGTACAAGTTTGGTCTGAGATTACTTGCACCACACCAATTCCACATGCACAAACTTGCATATGCATGTGGTATTTAAAGCCCTGAGACGTGTGCATACACATAAAAGGAAAACTACCACTCACTGTCTTAGAGTTCAGTCTTTCATGGATCAATTTCAGCATGGTCTGTGGAAAGAAAATTTTGATTGAACAAATTACTAACATGCATTGGCATAATACCGGTCATAAGCCTTATACCGGTCGATTAAAAATAGTGGAACTTAAAGAGATCTACACATGCAACAATAGTTATTTCTGAGGTATGCACAGTTCAGACATCTAGGTGTCCAATACATAATTTACAAAGCATCGATAACAATGCATTCGAAGACAACAAGGCCAAAAGTTTTCAGGTCATTTTCGGGGCAGGCGAGCTCCTCGTGGGACAAACACACTGTCACGTTCATCGCCAGATTTGTAGATAATAATCACATGTGCTCACGGCACAAGACGAGCATGATTCAACAGCAATCTTGAATTTCTTTTGGTGACCTACAATCCGTGTAAAAGTGTGAGGAACCGTTGCATTATCACCCGGATCTACGGCTGAATGGGTCAAATTGAACGTATGCCGCCATTTTCCCGCCATTTTTAATGCTACGGCCAGCAGTAAACTTTTACGTCATAGCGGTTGTGACGGACCAAAATTAAATGAAAATTCTTGTCAGTATACGCCAATTTTCTCATGACTTTTTGTATGCTCATGCAGATTTTTGTTTTGTGCAACTACTAACAGGAAAGAAAGGAACAACAGAGGATGTATAAAGGTACATAGCGGCAGTTAATTGTGCCGTGTTTCGTTCGACCGGTATAGTGCACCCCCTTCCAACCACGCGCCCGTTCTCCGTGCAATTCCGCGGTGTGTTCCAATTACGATATTATGTTTTTAGCAGGACCAGAGAGACAAAATAATTTACACAGAAGAAGTGGCAAAGGTAAGCTGTAACAGCAACATGTAACTGGAGAAAATGATGCGTTGATCATTTGCCAAATTAGCATTGCTTGAGAAATTGCAGTAAACCGACCGGTATTATGCCAATGGATGTTACATGACGTGTAAAACATTAATTCAACAAATCTTGACTTAACAAATGAATGCACAATCATGTATTATTTTATGACAGCAAAAAGTGGATATTGATAAATTAAATATACTGATCCCCATTTAAAGCTATTTCAGCTGTTCTGTGTCCTAACACTGTGATGCGACCTGCAAGAGGCCAACATTGCAGCACGTGGATGGATCCAGTGGTGGAGTGATGATAATAACACTCTTTTTCTATGTACATGCCATAAACAGAATTAACTGTTCTACAATCTGAATGACACGCACAAATGTAGTAGAAGACTAATACAGAGAACCTTTTATGATACACTCCCCCCTTGATCATAAGTTAGTAATTACTATCATTTTATAGCATTGTTCCGTGTAGGTTTCATTTCCATGACTACAGTGTACCCAACAGTAAATATCATCCCTCCTGAAGGGAGAACAACACACTGTCACTAGACTTTGCCTAGCTGGTCCTGATAATACTTGTCCCTATTCTACATGCTGAAGTACAGAAATGACCGGTGCTGACCTCCACCACACCGATCCTGCCCACCAGCTCCTTCTGCTCCCCACTCAGCTGACACACGATGATGTTACACAGGTACACTGCGATGCGCTGAATGAATTCTTCATTTCGGAAATTGCTGAAGATTCTCAGTAACACTTTCGCCACTCTCTGGTACTCAAACTCCTAAGTCAGGCAAACATCATGTCAATCAGACATAAATTCACTTAAGCTCAATCTGAGCTAAAGGGTATCTCCATAAACCATACAAGAGGGGTCACTTGCTCATGCAAGAGAAATCTTTTTTATCTAGTATTTTTTTATTTTCCTTTACTTCAGGTTCACCAGAAAACTCCGATGTTTGGGGTTACTGTGCTGTCTTGAGATGTATAAGGAAGTAACCTTTGACTTGAAAAGGTTAAGGATCAGGAAAACAGGGAAACTTGTTCCAATACAATGTGGAAATGCCTGCAGGCCCATTTGAGCTTTCATGAATAAAAACAAAGGTTCAAACTAACAATAAAGGAGATTAGCTTTCATCATAGAACTTCCTCTTGACAGGTGGATAATGGGGGAGAAAAAGGTAGGTAGCAAAACAGAAAATTAAGGTGCAGGTCCGGGTCTGGACCTGAATATGATTAACGTTGTAGAGCATGTACAGTCAAACCTGTCTATAGTGGCCACTCAAGGGACTGGTCAAAATTGGAAACTATAGAGAGGTGGCCGCTATAGAGAAAATGCTGATTAATTGACCACAAGCAAAAAGTTACACATGGTTTTAATAACAATTGATCTTTATTCACATAATCAAGGAGCTTTCATGTACTGTACATGTACTGCAATGATTGTTACACTTTGCGAAAATGCAGCAAAAATTGCAAGAAAAGAAGCATCAAGAAAGGCAACATTTTCGCGAAAATGCAGCAAAAAAAAAATTAAAAGTATCATTTTTCCGCCGATTCGATCCCGGAGCGTTGGTTTACCACGCGTGAATAATACCACTGAGCCAGTGGTACAACATGTTACAGGAGCACGTTTTAACAGGTATAGAAAGGTATTGCGTAGCTTGAACACTTCCGTTCACCGTTGAATTTGCAAGTTTCCAAGGTCCAATTTTCTGAAGATAATGTTTTTGTGTGAAAATTTATCAATCTCGTTCATTCCATGGCGGGCAACTTCTTCCTTGAGCGCCTGTTTGGTCGTTCTCAGCTGCTATAGTATTATCAAACTGCATGCCGAATGTCATTTTGTGTTCTGTGCGTTGATTGGTTCACCTCTGCGTGCACATTCCGCGACTTTATTCCAATCAAAAAGCTGGAAACGCGGAGTATATGTTTACAGCTACCATTCTTTCTGAGTTCTGACTATTATTATTTAATATTAAACTCGATGCCGATTGTGTTCTGTGCGTTGATAGGTTTACCTCTGACGTAAAACCGAGAAAGTGAGACTTTAAGCCAATCAAAAAGCTTGAAACGTGGAGTACATGTTTACAGCTTCCATTCTTTCTGATTTCCGGGTGGAATATGCAAATATCTGAGGAAAAACTAAATGTGTGGCTTCGCCCACATAATTAATCTCAGCGATAGTGTATTAGAACGCAACTTTGCCACAATTTACCTCCGTAATAGTGGTGTCGTCAGTTGACCTTATATGACCTCGTTTGTCGGCGGTAAGGCAGTTTTGTTTTGAAAATAAAAAGGTTTTAAATCCGGCGTAGGGTGACGATACGGCTGCTGTATGGCCGAAAGCGTGCCGGACCGTAGATCAGCCGTCAACCGTGGCCGTAATCGGCAGTGTTTCTGTGTCTGCGGGACCAGAAATCGTGTGGCCCTGGCTGCGTTGGACAGGTGGCCGCTAAGCCTATTTCTTAATCATTACGAATCCAAGGGACCGACAAAAAGTGGCCACTATGGCCAGGTGGCCGGTATGCAAAGGTGGCCGCTAATACAGGTTTGACTGTACTACAAGTACATGTATATCATAAACAAGAGAGCGAGACACAAGCACATGTCTCTGTGCATGCCACTTTCATACCTGTGCGCTCCCCTAACTCTTTTGATTTTGATGGACTACATGACTGTATAATGTAAGGAAACTGAATGGTGCGGGCCAAATAAAATGTGCCCAGTGCAGGGCATTTGGGATGCTTTCTGCACCTAAGCATTATATTCAGATGTGTGATGCATAGTAGTTAATGCAGGGTTAGGAAAGGCATAGAGACATCCCTAAAAAATATCCCCATCCTGTAGTATTCTATACTATCCCTTCCCTTACTGCTGACAGACCATCCCATCCTGTAGTCTTTTAGACCATCCTTTCCTTAATGCCAAAAGACCATCTCCATCCTGTAGTATTCTATACTATCCTTTTCCTTAGTGCTGAAGAGCCATCCCCATCTTGTAGTATTCTATACTATCCCTTTCCTTAGTGCTGAAAGACCATCCCCTCCTTAGTGCTGAAAGACCATCCCATCCTGTAGAATTCTATACTATCCCTTTCCTTAGTGCTGAAAGACAATCCCATCCTGTAGTATTCTATACTATCCCTTTCCTTAGTGCTGAAGAACCATCCCCTCCTTAGTGCTCGACCATCCCATCCTGTAGAATTCTATACTATCCCTTTCCTTAGTGCTGAAAGACCATCCCCTCCTTAGTGCTGAAAGACCATCCCATCCTGTAGAATTCTATACTATCCCTTTCCTTAGTGCTGAAAGACCATCCCATCTTGTAGTATGCTATACTATCCCTTTCCTTAGTGCTGAAAGACCATCCCCATCTTGTAGTAAACTATCCCTTTCCTTAGTGCCGAAAGACCATCCCCATCCTGTAGTATTCTATATTATCCCTTCCCTTAGTGCTCAAGAACCATCCCCATCCTGTAGTATTCTATACTATCCCTTTCCTTAATGCTTAAGAACCATCCCCATCTTGTAGTATGCTATACTATCCCTTTCCTTAGTGCTGAAAGACCATCCCCATCTTGTAGTAAACTATCCCTTTCCTTAGTGCCGAAAGACCATCCCCATCCTGTAGTATTCTATATTATCCCTTCCCTTAGTGCTCAAGAACCATCCCCATCCTGTAGTATTCTATACTATCCCTTTCCTTAATGCTTAAGAACCATCCCCATCTTGTAGTATGCTATACTATCCCTTTCCTTAGTGCTGAAAGACCATCCCCTCCTTAGTGCTGAAAGACCATTCCCATCCTGTAGCATTCTATACTATCCTTTTCCTTAGTGCTGAAGAGCCATCCCCATCTTGTAGTATTCTATACTATCCCTTTCCTTAGTGCTGAAAGACCATCCCATCCTGTAGAATTCTATACTATCCCTTCCCTTAGTGCTGAAAGACCATCCCATCCTGTAGTATTCTGTACTATCCCTTTCCTTAGTGCTGAAGACCATCACATCCTGTAGAATTCTATACTATCCCTTTCCTTAGTGCTGAAAGACCATCCCATCCTGTAGAATTCTATACTATCCCTTTCCTTAGTGCTGAAAGACCATCCCATCCTGTAGAATTCTATACTATCCCTTCCCTTAGTGCTGAAAGACCATCCCATCCTGTAGTATTCTGTACTATCCCTTTCCTTAGTGCTGGAAGACCATCCCATCCTGTAGTATTCTATACTATCCATTCCCTTAGTGCTGAAGAACCATCCCCATCCTGTAGTATTCTATACTATCCCTTTCCTTAGTGCTGAAAGACCATCCCCTGCTTGTGCCTGCAACTACATGTATTGTATTAAATGTACTAACAGATATCTACAGATGATGGCTCATGGCCATGTCCAGCACAGGTGTGTGCACAGGTGTGTGCACAGGTGGCAGGTAGGGCAGGAATATCACCTGACAAAGTTTCATCTCTTAATGAAGAGGAATAAAGAAACACTGAAGAAACAAATTCTTCTCAACATCATCAGCTGTAAGTAAACAAAAAGAAACTCACCAGATCCTCCGGAATCCTGAAGTTGCAAAGTGTGAGACAGCCATTACGCTGCATCTGGAAATAAACAATGAATGACAAAGAACTTAGAAATTACATCATCATGTACTATACATACAAAAAAGGGCCAGTCTTTATTTTAGCACAGAGCCACACACAACCTGTCCAGTCTTTTGTTCAATTTGTTTAATTTTGTCATATGATTTCAATTTCTGGTAGTTGGCAGTAATGTGCCTGCCGAGTTTCCGGTCTGTATACATTTGTACCTTTTCTTATGTCTGCAGTTCTTTCTGAACATTTTTCCAGCACACAGCTACCCAAGGTAGTTTCTCAAACACATGACAAAAACAACAAAAGACCAGTCCACACTGAAGATGGACAACTGTAATATAAGCACACATTTGAGTCAAACAGGACTCCCCCTTACATGAACAATGTACAATCATGTACATGTATACTGCACAGGGTTGGACATATTCTGTTGCCCAGTTGTACCGGGGGACCATATGTTGTTTGGTGCAAGTCATGTTTAAAACTGGGGCAGTGCAGCCCATCACCTACATGCAGTTTGGGGGACAAAGACGGTGAGTGCAAGTGTTGCATGTGCAAGAATCTTACCTCTGTGTGCACCAACTTGGCAAGGATGAAAATCAATCAGGCTCCACATAAAGAATGAAACATGAGCTATCAGACTTTTAGATTGAAGATCTGTTTCACGACGTGATTTTGTTAAATTCATTACATTCACCGTTTTTCAGCTGTCTGATGCAACTTGCTATCAATGGCAACTTTAAATTTTCTGCAAAAAGGATTCTTTGTCAAAATGTGTCCATATGACTTCAAATCTTTTTATTGAACTCACCGTTAATTCTTTAGGATGGTGTTCCATTCCAGAGGTGAGAGCTTGGATAGTAACCCTGGAACATAAGGGTTGTGTTAATGCATTGCCCATGTACATGTGAACTCTTCCGGTACATAGTTACATGTTTTATGTTTCAACTACGTATAAAACATACATTTTTTTTAGTATAGACAAGAACAGTGGAACAAGTCTTGAACAAAAATTCTACTTCTTTTAGAATAGCAGAAGCATGAGCAGACTGACCTGCGTAACTTGATGAAGTCCGAAGTTTTGCCCCAGCCTTTAGTCAGGTGATAGAGAGCAGCGCTGCCTGCCACCTGGATATTTGGATCTTTGGGATGCCTTCTCATCACCATGGTAACAAGCTAGTGTAAACAGTATAAACAGGTATCCATGATTCCCCATGGCAAATGTATGGCAATCACATATTTATTAACTTGTATTCAAACTACACTTGTTATCTTAATGTTTTATTAATTCTAACTGCTTTATGTAACACCGAATGTAATGTTCTTACACCAATTCAGCTGTGAGGCTGCAAGCTGTATGACATGTTGACAAATACATTTGTATGGCAATATTGTTAACTGACAAAGGTCTGACATAATGTGTTACCGTATTTTCCCTATTTAAGTATTCAAAATCAGAAAGTGGTCGCAAGACTTTGCCAAAGTCGGGTTGCGTACTTAATTTGATGGTTACTGCCAGGACAAAAATCGGAAGAGGACTCCAAAAGTCACACAGTGGCATGCAAACGGAAAGTTAAAATCTGCATGCACAACATAACTACACGTATCTCAGTGGAGCATAATCTATATTCCTTTTTCCTGGACGATTTTGATTTAAGATCACAGCATGTAAATTTTATGGATGACATCCGCACACTCATTAATTTTTGCCTGATTTCAGGAGAAAAAAAAAGAATTTTCTTCTTCTTCATGGATGGTCAGATAGACCAAAATGGGTAAATAGATTGTGCTGTAAGCTAATATTTGTATGTAGAAGTGACACTAGAGAGGTAGCCTTGACTATAGTTGCAGAAGTGAAACTTGCTGGATAGCTGTAAGAGTGGCACCAATATGGAAGCCATGACTGTACATTTGTAGTTGCCAAATTGATAAGAGATGCCAGTCTACCACACTAGGGTCACGTTTACTATACTAGACACTTCTTTAATACAAGAATAAGTGACTTGTTAGCTGTGGTGCCACATTTTGCTATTTCAACTCTTGTTACAGTGTTTATTGTGTCTACTTTGAAAATATGGCAGCTTGGTTTTTTTTACCCATCTTGTTTTTCTTGCCCTATCTCAAATTTTTGCAGTCTGCAGAGGATGTCATCCATAAGATTTACTTGCTGTGGTCTAAGTAAAGATAGCCAGGGAAGGGAGAGAAACACCACCAATTCAAATTTGTCTAGTTCGAGAAGGGTTGCATACTTTATTCAGGTTTTCCAATTTGTATGGAACTTGCCCCAGATCAGGGGTGTGTACTTTAATTGGGGTGCATACTTAAATTGGGAAAATACGGTACATCACCAAAAACATAACTTGATGAAGGTAACTATCAGAAAAGACATACAGGGGCATTGCAAATCTGTCTCATATTGCTGTAAGCAAGGATGTTATAGGGCCACAATACATGCTACAGATGCTCGCGGCAGAGGATATCTGATACTTTGGTTTGGCCGTGATAGACCAGTCAACCATCCAAACCTGGTATCTATAGCAAAGAAACTGCCCATACTACATGTACAACTATCCAGTACTTACATGGACAAACTGCAGAGGGTCCTCCAAGTCTACAGCCTGCAGGAGTTCAAACAGTGCAGTTAAACACTTGGCTAGCATCTGACTGCGGTCCAAGTACACCTGCAGAGCTGTCAGCACCTGCTGCTCAGTCATGTGACCTGCCACCTGTAGGGCGGGTTAACAAATTTCAATCCTTCCGACTAAGTGTGGTACTTCATAATCTGATAAACTTTGTAAAGATGGACACTGTATGTAGCACAACCATTTCAAATTGGTCCAGTCCACAACTCTTTCTCACTAAAGGTCGACTGTTCCAATATTACCCCATACTTTTTATATTATCATACTATAAAACAAAACTAGAGTTCCACGACCTCATACCTTTGCCAAATGATAAGCTTTTTGAGTGAAGGACATTTGTAAAGTGTTTCCCATTAATAATGCAAATAAGGTCCTTATTGGAATGAATTGTCTCAGTTGATCATTAATGCTGGACAGAAACGAGTGGAGACACAGGTGTCACCTCCAACAAGAGGATGAACTGAACAGAACTGATCATCTTCTACATCCACTCTTGGAGGGGAGTCCCAACCTTAGGTGTGATGAAGATATCTCTAAAAGTTCCGCATTACTGATTATAGGACTTCCAGGGCTCGAAATACCACCTGCATATGCAGGTTAGTGCAGGTAAAATTGGAGCTGTGCAGGTATTTTTGGTGTCTACCTGCACCTAACCTGCATTGGTCCATGTACTGGGTTTTATACATGAATGTCCTATGGTGTAGGTGTATATGGATTGTTATTAGCTGCATTGACTGTTACCACCTATAAAGTATAAAAGAAAAAAATATCAATGGTTCCTGAACAATTTTAGTATGATCCATACTGCCTAAATTCAGAGTGGTGCAGGTAAAATTTGTCTGGTGCAGGTAATTTTCAATGTTACCGGCACCAGTGCAGGTATGCAGAAAAAAGTATTTTGAGCCCTGACTTCTCTATTCTGGGAATAGTTCTCTCTCAGGTCTCTACCAGGCAAGTCCTTTGTAACCTGTTGGCCGCTTGAGTACTCATAGAGGTACTCATAGAAGTGATATTGTATTACTTTTTTTCTAGCATTTCGTCATAAATTATGTACATGAGACTCTGATTTGCATGATCTATGTCACATGATGTTCACATTTTATTTCCTTTGTAATGCTTCAGGTATGACATTTCCATCATTTACCACAATGGAATTAGAATATTTTAATTATGCAAATGAGCTCTTTAATATTTGCATAATTGGTATCTATAGACATTCCTCTTATTTATTTATTAATTATGCCAATTACTTCTTTCATGCATAACTAGTATGATAATCTTTATCATTTGTATCAACTTCATTTTAACTTGTCTACCTTCCTTTCCCATTGGACTACTAAAAATTGTCCTTATCTCCTTTGCATTTCAATTCACAGTTAGGATATAAAACCTGCTTTCAAACAAGATCATTCTCTTACGTGTCACTGACGAAAGATAACGGATGTTATCTGAAACGTCTGACCGTTTCCAAAGTCATATCCAGTTGCTTGAGTAATTGCTATTTGGTGTACAATATGAGAGAAGTCTGACCCTGTGTGCAGGAATGTGCTCCGCCCCAGCAGCCCCTGTCTCAACTAGACCCAAGAAATCCAGCTTCTGTCTCAGTCCTCTCAGTCCAGCGATAGTACTGCGAACCCCCCCACCATCCTGGGAGCGGCGTACTTGAACTCTAGAAAAAAAGCAATCTTGAGGACCTGACAACTCTTTGTTTCTGTTTTTTGTTTGTTTGTTTGAAGAGTGCAACATAATAGTTGCAGAAGTTGGCCAAATGGACAGATAGCATGCCAGAGAAGTTAGCCAGCCTGTGATTACAGTCTGGCAGGACATGTACATGTAGCTACTAACCTTAAACAGTATAAAAGTAACAAACCTGGCATGGTCAGCCAACAACCTCCAGTCACAAATTACATTAAAACAGTCTACTAGTACTTGTATAGGACACTATTGTTCAGAGCAACCCGCAGTCATGAAGAAGTTTTCTTCAGTCACAAACTACGATTTTAAACTCGGCGTAGGGCGACATACTGCCGCCATATGGTCGCAATAGGCAGTGTTTCTGTATCTATGGGACCAGAAATCGTGTGGCCGTGGCCACGTTGGACAGGTGGCTGCTATAGACTATTTCTTTGGTCAATGGGAAAAATCCAAGGGACCGACAAAAAGGGACCGTACTGGCCAGGTGGTCGCTATGAAAAGGCTACACAGGTTTGACTGTATTGTGATCTTCAAATGTACCTTACCCTGAGTCTGTGTCAGACATGTCGTCTGATCCGCTGTCACTGTCCACATCCCCCAGACTGGTCCCAGAGATGTCCAGGGAAGTCAGGGCTGGGAGGCTGGCAACCAGCTTAGATAACAGGTGACTCTTTCCTGGGGTCTTCCTCTCCGGGAGGACTGACATGTCCAGGTGTCTGTTTGAAAATGCATTGTAGAATGGACCATGACTTACACATGACCCCAACAGTCATCCTGTATACTGCTACTTTTACTTCTGCAACATGGGAACCCCTCTGCCTTCATATGCCATAACTATGGCCGGGACTGCCATGCGAGGATTGGCCTACAGAGCCACAGAAGATGCTGTCAAATGCCCTAATATACATTTCTACTAAAGATGAAAGGATGCCTATAACAACAACTACTTCTACTACATATATATTGTCCTGTTCTGATTAACCCAAAGGCAATTGAAAATGAGCTTGACTTGGCTGTAGTTTCCCTGAGCTTACCTGAGTGCCTTCATGCTCATGATCATCTGGTAAGCCTGGTCCTTCAGACTGCAGTTGTACAGGACCAGGGAGGACAGCTGGTGCTTTAGAGGTTCCAGAAAGGACAGGTCATCCACGTGTAACCCCGACACGTCCAGCGAGGTCAGGTTGGACAGACTCCTGGCCAGGCTCTCCAGGCTGGTCAGCGGAAGTCCGTGCAGGTTCCCGATGTTCAACACTCGCAGTCGGGGCAGGTCCAGGCGGATGTCTTGATGTGGCCATGGAAAGGACGCGTTGCCGCTGATGTTGAGAGCCAGCAGTGTGTGTTTGGACTGGTGGAGATGTTGTAGACAGTCTGCATTGATGTTGGGGCAGCAGGACAGATCCAGCTCCACCAGATGGTGTTCCCGGAGAGCTGACAGGACTTGGTTGTTAATTTTCTCATTGCCGTGCAGGTGAACATGTCTCAGTCTGGTCTGCTGGGGGTCTGAGAAGACCCGGACAAATGGTCCATCCGCATAACCTCTCTCATTGGACCTGGGATAACAAAAGAGCAGGACTGTTATAAAGGGTCCAGCCTAATTACTGTAAATGCATTTAAGTTTGGAGGATTTCATTTTGCGGTAGTCGGTAGAGTGTTTGTGGCGGTAGTGCCATATACTGTGGTCACTACAATGGAAAACGTTTGCAGTGATTTTGAGTTTGCGGTGAAGCAGCCACCACAGATTTTGGACCAAGCAGAAAATGAACAGATTATTGGCAGTATCTTCTGTACCAGTATCCATCCCTAATCAATAGACTAGTATATTCTTACCAGTTGAGTAACTTGTCGCTATATTCACTGGGGATGCAGATGTCAGTTTTGATGGCCAGTGGAACCCCTGCTCCATCCAGCACACAGAAGGTGCCCAGGTTAGCCAGGCAGTAGTGCACACAGATGTCTCCTAGTGACTCAGGCTCCCCTGTCAGGCTCATGCTGCTACAGACAGGAAAGGACAACAATTTAAAAACATACTCAGGGCTCGAAATACTTTTTCTGCCTACCTGCACTGGTGCAGGTAACATTGAAAATTATCTGCACCAGACAAAATTTACCTGCACCACTCTGAATTTAGGAAGTATGGGTCATACTGTACTAGAATTTTTTAGGAACTATTGCCATTTTTTCTTTATACTTAATAAATAATAGGGGGTCTGCATAAACACAACAAAAGACCACAAACAACCACAAACGACTCTTATATGCAGTGTTTATGGGGCAACGACATTATGTACGCCCTGGAGACATTGTTTATACATTTATGAATTAAAAAAACGCAGCAAGTTCTACGTATTCACGAGTTATTTTGAGTTAGTCCAGTTTCAAGATTAAAGCAATTCTTAGCTACCATGTTGGATCGAGCTTGCTTACATTGAGCCTTGCCGCGCTGCGTGCCTGCGAAGCTGGTGTGTTACGCCGAACGGCGGTTATACCGGCTATATAGATACAGATACAGATTGAGGCTGAAAAATACTTAGTATATATACAAGTTTTATAAGTTGACAATGATAGAATTACGGTATGTTATAATCTATGAACC
Organism: Branchiostoma floridae; assembly: GCF_000003815.2. NCBI lineage: Eukaryota > Metazoa > Chordata > Leptocardii > Amphioxiformes > Branchiostomatidae > Branchiostoma > Branchiostoma floridae. Next base: position 5,115,337 of record NC_049986.1, read on the forward strand.
AACAGCTTCCATAGTTCTATCGCCCTGTTGTCTATAGAACCGAGGAAGGTATGGAGAACTTCCCCATGCAGACTCCTAGCACGAGCAATCCAACATGGCGGCCAAGAATCGCTTCGATCTTGAAACCAGTGGACTAACTCGAAATAACTCGTGAATACGTAGGAGTCGTTGCGTTTTTTAAATTCATAAATGTATAAACATTGTCTCCAGTGCACCACACAAGGTCGTTGCCCCATATACACTGCTTATTAGAGTCGTTTGTGGTGTTTAGGCAGACCGCTTAATAGGCATTTTTGTAGTATTTAGGTACAGGTATATTAACTTGTGCATAGGTAGTGTTAATAAGGCCACAGCAAGTAAATTTTATGGACGACATCCTCTGCGGACTGCAAAAATAGTGCGTTTGGGTGAGAGAAAAAAACAAGATGGGTGAAAAAACAAGATGGCTACATTTTCAAAAATAGGCACCATAAAGTTGTGATGACTGTTGTAAAAAGAATTAAAGGGACAAATCATGGTATCAGAGTCAACAAGGCATTCATTCCTGTGACATGTACTGGTGTGGTAAAAGTGACACTAGTGTGGTAGACTGGCATCACCAACAAAGTTGGTAACCACACTCATACTCATAGCTACCATATTGGTAACTATCCAATAAGTTTCAGTTCTACAACTACAGTCCTGGGTACCTCGCAAGTGTCACTTCTACAAATACAATTATTAGGCTACAACACAATATATTTGTTCATTTTGGTACTTTATCGTCATGTTGACCATCCCTGCAGAAGAAACAAGAGTTCGTAGACCTCAGGCCTGCATGAAATGTATTGGGTTTCTGTAGACCTATTGTGTATTTTTGCCTTTTTGTCTGTGGTACGTGGTTGGAAAAATGAGCTTTTTACCCTGTTGGTTGTGCACCATGCAAAAGTCTGAAATTCCATTTTCTGAATTTGTAAGTTTGGACATGGATGAACATTACTTATTTTGGATTTCTTAAGTATGTAACCAACCACAGTACCTTGAAGTTGTTGAGACACAACCTTTTTTTTGTCTCAGATGGCCCATGTACATGTAGTTACTCTGTCACATGATATATTCAGTACTTATATCTTCCTATTTCAATGTACTGACCTAATGCAGCTGCTAAATCTCCTTGGTTTGTGTTCTTCCAATGATAGTCATTAAAGATTTATTTCTGGGGTGTTATTCACTTGACATCGGAAGGTTACTTGCATAATTTGACCAATGATACTTTTATAGTAGTTCCATAGACATTAGACAATATGAATAGTGCTGGCCCCCATGATGCAGCAGCAACAGTTAGTCCCCAGGGTGGTATGATATTTTTATTCAATCCATCCAACCCAAATCTAAATCTCCTGTAGTATCTAAGCCAAATTTAACAGCATAATTTACTATGAAAAATGTCCTTGTCAATCCCATTTATAGATGGCAAGCTGCTGGCAATGGAAGCTTTGAAAACTTCAGAAGCTGTTGTAGTCAGAGCGAACACCCAGCAAACATCCCCCCAAACCAATGAGCAGTTGCTTAGAAGGGGAATTTCATCATATATTTGCCGCGACAAAATGCAACAAACGATACTGAATTTAAAACAGAACCAAGCTAAGCCTCCACCACTTAACCCTGCCTGTACTATAGATTAAGCAGGCCCAAAAACCAAGCGAATATGACTAGCCCAAAACTACAAATTACCTGTATACAGTATGGAATTGGAAATGGCATTACCAAAGAAACAAAAAGAAACACAGGACAAATCATACACATACCTTTCTCTTATGCCCACACTCTATACAATTCTCCTCCACATTAGAAAATTGCATCTTCTTCTGTTTAAGTTCAAGTTCAACCATGATTGCCAACAGGGTAAAGGAACTTGTACCAGAACTTTCAACTCAGTACTATACAGCTCTAGAAACACCACAAAGAGTAATAAGCAAACTCCAATTATACCTGACCAACAGATATATCATCTGGTACACTCCCGTCATCTGGCACACCCGTCAGTGCCACTCAGACAGGGGATACAAAGTAACCTGATACATTGAAGGTTGCCCCAGGCCAGATGATGGTTCTACACCCAACCGTAATCTGTTTTCAGAACCAAGCAGATATTGGGAGGATGCCCCAACCACACCAAAACAGGGTCAACCTATACAGTATCAAGTTCAAGCACTAGGAGGCCCAAAATCAAACCTCACCACCAAGACACCACCAACAACTCACGTACCAAATAGCAACACAATGGCACCTTGCGTTCCGGAGATACAGCGCACGCCACGTGCCCGCACAAAAGGTAACCTAAAATGTCAAGTTCAAGCACCAAGGGCGCCAAAATCAAAATTGAGAATTATTCAGCCACCGCCGACACATGTGCCAAATATCATCGCGCCCGCACCAACCGTTCAGAAGATATAACTCCGGAAATACCCCTCCCGGACACAAAATTCGACCTGCCGCGTCAAGTTCAAACGCGACAAGGCCCAAAGTCAATCCTAGGCAACAGGCAACAACTTCCCACCCATGCACCAAAAATCGTCGCAATGGTGCGTATCGTTCTGGACACACAGCGCCAAAAGTGCCCCAAAAACACCAAAAATGCCACCTGCAATGTCAAGTTCAAGCGCCAGGAGGCCCAAAATCAAACCTGAGTGTCAGGCCACCACCCCCAACCCACGTACCAAAAATCGTCGTGCTCGCACCATCCGTTCTCGAGATACAGTGCCCTAAATCCCCAGCTTCCAAATTTTCCCACGCCCGTGAAAACCATACCTGCATACATGCAGGTAAAAAATTCTTGTTTTTTTTCTGAAATCAGGTGAAAATTAATGCACACGCTGATGTCATCCATAAAATTTACTTGCTGTGGCCTAATGAGAAAATACTGTAAATGCATTTAACGCTAGTTAACCTTTATTCGTTGCGTTTTTTCACCAAGAGTCAGCTTATTCCAATCTGGCAGAAGAACAAAGCATAATTTCTGTATTCAACATGGTGATAATAATTGTTGTTTACCTTTGTCATTCATCCCGTCCACGATATATTTTCTCTCCTACCATGCTAATATGAAAATGTCTCAATTTGAAAACACCGTCGCGTTGCGTTGAGAACGACGGCGCTCCCGGAGGGCGTGACCTTTATTCGTTCTGACGAGACTCGTTATGTTTGTCCGCTGCTAATTACTTTATGCTGAAGCTATTGTTCCTTTCTTGACATGAGTGCTCTAGATTACAAACTTATTCAGGCAACAAAAAAATCCCGACAACTACCGCTGAGTATTTACCGTCACACGCAGTAGCGCGTTGGTAAAAAAAATGAGGTTGTTGGGTCAGTAGACCGTGACGTAAAATCGATCCTGGCGCCATGATCGTTCCATGAAACTTATGCACCTTTCGTTGCAACTTGAACGGCGTGCTGTGGCTACTTCCAAGCGGGTAATCATCAGTTTGCAGTACAACAATCTGTACAGTGTTTTGCAGTGTTTTGCATCTTCCACGCGGCAAAATGTAACCCGATATATTTGTGTCAAAGGTCTATTCCGGCGGCCAACAACACTAAAGATGAAGGGGTGTGAAGTCTGATATGCCGCTGTTGTCAATGCCCTGGATCAAAGAACGAAAGATTCCACAATAAATGATATAAAACATTGCTGTCAGACTTGTGGTCGACAAATATGCAGTGCAAATCTTGTTATCGGTGTACCATACCCGTACTGAGACAGTTGGTATCGTCTTCAAGGCCGTATTTGCAACAGTTTACATGATCTGGCTTGGGACTTTCACATTTTAAAAAAAGGGGACCAGAGTAAAATCAATTAATTTGTCGATGTTCAATATCATTTCCATTTTTGGTGGTGCATAAATTGTTTAATAGATGGCTGCTTAATGATCTAAGAGAAAAAGGCGAGTTAGTGAGTTATTAAAGGTAAGTTTAATAAATACCTTTTAATGTCGTCATCCAATCTTTTTCCCGCGGTTGCGACCGTAGGTTTGTGGGGAAAAAAACATGGCGACGTTCGATCGTGCGCCACAAGTGCGGGAGGTTGTGGCAACAAAGAGACGGTTTTCGACAATTGATCACACTTTGAGTCTAGTTACTGGTTAGCAACACAAACTTTATTGAGTTGTCTTGTGCATGATAATTGTGAACTGGAAGCGAATGTGATAGATCTCTGCCATTCCGGCGAACAACACGGTGACGCAATCCTCCCATAGAGCGGTAGGCTATTACAATAAGGGACGGTACGTTTTTGACCTCGCTGTTTTCAAATGCGTGGTCATCGGATCCTTTTCATGAATATTCTGAACACTTAAGTCTCTTGGTTATGCATTCCTGTGGTTATTACTGATGTTGCATTTACCGTGTCTCCGTAGATTCCCTGTTTTTGAAAAAAACGACTTAAGGTAACTGAACGAATAAAGGTTAACTAGCGTTAAGTTCGCGGGGATTTAATTTTGCGGTAGCGGGTAAAAGGACTTATCGCAGTGGTTTTACATGTAAGTTCGCGGTAGCACCATGCACTGCAGTCTCTTACTGCCATAGAAAAATGCTTGCAGTGGTTTTAAATTCCGCGAACATAAAAACCGCGAACATAACACCACCGCGAACATTTCTGAATTTACAGTGGTAACCGTTATTCACTTGTGTTTTTGTTACTGTGATACTGTGACATGTTGAAAACATGATATAGCTGACTTAGGCCACAGCAAGTAAATTATATGGCTGACATTTTTGCAGTCTGCAGAGGATGTCATCCATAAAGTGAACTTGCTGTGGCCTTATTTCATACAGTAGATGGTGTTGATTCAACTATACGAGGGGCCGAGATTGCTAACGTTACCGATTTCTTGGAAAGGGGTGGGCAAAAGAAGAAATCACTGGGGGGTCGACATCTCTAGAGGGGAGTGCGAAATATTTGGTCTGCAACATTGTAATGCGGGGACCAGGTAGAGCTGCTACAACGTTAATGTAAGTCCATTAGAATCAAAATCAAGTTCAGGAGTTCAGACAAGCTTTACTTACACTCTGCCGTCCTCCTTGGTCAGACGTTACGAAGCTTCTCGATAACCTCCTTGAAGCTTGATCGATGCAGAGAAGTCGCTAGTCGCTGTCCGGACTATATTCCTTTCCCGCCGCTGTAGTCATACAGACTTCAGGGCGCTGAAAAACATCTGTAAACACCACCTATGTCAGCCGAATGTCAGATTGGACTGGCAGTAACGTTACAGACCAGCTTGACACAAAATAGTTAGGCTAGCGCCAGCAAAGAGTTAAGAGGCTACAGCAAAGTACGCAAAACAACCTGAAGTGAGGATATTACATTCGATAAGATAGGGGTTTCCTCTCTATCAGTTTTCAATAGTCGCAAATAATACAGCTTGATGATACTTAATATGGCATTCAATAAATATTAACTGTAAATTTTTATCGTACTTCTAGTTAATGTTTTTTCAAAAGAAACATAATTTGGATATGTTATATTAGCGAACTTGATAGTACTTCCCCCGACTTTTCGGTGCTGAATGAAACCTTCCATATTCGATCTCACACCGCAGTTTGAGGTCACATTACTTCCTGACACCACCGCGAGCTTCCAGATTACTAAACATCAACTCAGAAAACTGGAGAAACGCCGTTGCAGCAACGCCATCGCTGTTTTCATAGTAACAGACAGACGTGCCAGCCATGGCTGTTCGTGTCCCAGCTACTTTGCACAGAAAGCGTTGGCGACACCACCATGATGCCGCCCCCCTCCCCATCCCCATTGCTTCATTGACAGGAGTTGCAGCATCAGATG
>NC_049986.1:5121251-5123840 GCF_000003815.2 Branchiostoma floridae
CTTTTGAGCGAGGTATCCTTGTTGGTCGTAAAGTGTAACATTGGTGTTCAGTACCGCCTATCGTCTTTGCCCAAGGGCACTAGTGCTTTTGTGGCGACGGTGATAGCGTTCGTGATTTGTGATCTGCCGACCCCGGTTCGATTCCGGGTAGGGGGCATGTTGTTTTCTTTCTGTTCTTACTCGCCCCTCTGGTTGTTTCATAATTATGGAAGGATTGCTAGTACTCTGCCGACCCGGGTTCGGGTTTGTTACAGGTTTGCGATAGCACAACCTGTTTTGTTTTCGTTAGCGGAGAAGGGCGCCGCCATGTTGTATTATAGGGCGCCGCCATGTTGGATGATGTCAAGGGAGTGAGGCATGCTGGGAGTGAGGCATGCCGGGAGTGAGGCATGCCGGGAAAGTTTTTGCCATGTTGGGAAAGGTGTCGCCATGTTTGGTGTGGGGCATGCTGGGCGTGAGGCATCTTGAGGAAGCTGTGGTTATGTTTTGAGCTTGTTGTTGCGGTCTTGTCGGAAGATATTGGGACCACAGTTTCACAGTTTGTTTGTAACAAGGACAACATAACAACAACATGAGATGGTAGTTTCTAATGCGATTTTGATGTGTTAACGGTGCTGTGGAATATTGTGAACTTGTTGTCACGGACTTGTCGGAAAGACATGTAGGGACGACAGCCGCACAACAGATGATTAGTCTGTATTAAACAAGGACAACAAATCAACAACAATGGCCATGGGATGGTGGTTTTATATGCGATTTTGATGTGTTAACGATACTGTGGAATATGTGAACTTGTTGTGACGGACTTGTCGGAAAGACATGTAGGGACGACAGCCGCACAACAGATGATTAGTCTGTATTAAACAAGGACAACAAATCAACAACAACAATGGCCATGGGATGGTGGTTTTATATGCGATTTTGATGTGTTAACGATACTGTGGAATATGTGAACTTGTTGTGACGGACTTGTCGGAAAGACATGTAGGGACGACAGCCGCACAACAGATGATTAGTCTGTATTAAACAAGGACAACAAATCAACAACAACAATGGCCATGGGATGGTGGTTTTATATGCGATTTTGATGTGTTAACGATACTGTGGAATATGTGAACTTGCTGTGACGGACTTGTCGGAAAGACATGTAGGGACGACAGCCGCACAACAGATGATTAGTCTGTATTAAACAAGGACAACAAATCAACAACAACAATGGCCATGGGATGGTGGTTTTATATGCGATTTTGATGTGTTAACGATGCTGTGGAATATGTGAACTTGCTGTGACGGACTTGTCGGAAAGACATGTAGGGACGACAGCCGCACAACAGATGATTAGTCGGTTTTCAAGAAGGACAACAAAAGAACAACAACAATGGCCATGGGGTGGTGGTTTTATATGCGATTTTGATGTGTTAACGATGCTGTGGAATATGTGAACTTGCTGTGACGGACTTGTCGGAAAGACATGTAGGGACGACAGCCGCACAACAGATGATTAGTCTGTTTTAAACAAGGACAACAAAACAACAATAATGTGATCGTGGATTTATGCGATTTTGATGTGTTAACGATGCTGTGGAATATTGTGAACTTGTTGTGACGGACTTGTCGGAAAAACATGTAGGGACGACAGCCGCACAACAGATGATTAGTCTTTAATTAGGACAACAAAACAACAATGGGCTGGTGGTTTTGTATGCGATTTTGATGTGTTAACGATGCTGTGGCGCACAACAATGGATGACTAGTTTTGTATGCGATTTTGATGTGTTAACGATGCTGTGGAATGTTGTGAACTTGTTGTCACGGACTTGTCGGAAAGACATGTAGGGACGACAGCCGCACAACAGATGATTAGTCTGTATTAAACACTGGACAACAAATCAACAACAACAATGGCCATGGGATGGTGGTTTTATATGCGATTTTGATGTGTTAACGATACTGTGGAATATGTGAACTTGCTGTGACGGACTTGTCGGAAAGACATGTAGGGACGACAGCCGCACAACAGATGATTAGTCGGTTTTCAAGAAGGACAACAAAAGAACAACAACAATGGCCATGGGATGGTGGTTTTATATGCGATTTTGATGTGTTAACGATGCTGTGGAATATGTGAACTTGCTGTGACGGACTTGTCGGAAAGACATGTAGGGACGACAGCCGCACAACAGATGATTAGTCTGTTTTAAACAAGGTCAACAAAACAACAACAATGTGGTGGTGGTTTTTGTATTCGATTTTGATGTGTTAACGATGATGTGGAATGTTGTGAACTTGTTGTCATGGACTTGTCGGAAAGACATGTAGGGGCGAGAGCCACACAACAATGATGGTCAGTCAGTGTTATGGTGGGATAGTGGTTTTGTATGAGATTAAAATGTTATATGAGTCATAGCTGTTAATTTTTGTACATGAAGTTTTGCTTACAATATGGAATGATTTGCATTGACAGGGGCGTTTTGGAATTCAACAAGGTAGAATTCGATATGGTAGATGATTCAGAATTGAAATACCTGTTTACCGATGTTTCTGACAACGTTTTCCTTTCTGTAATAATCAATGGCATGCTTGGACATG
>NC_049986.1:5124390-5160274 GCF_000003815.2 Branchiostoma floridae
GTCTGGGTCGGAGGCACACAGTTCTGGGTTCTGTCTTCTGAGTTGTACGGTCGTAGCTAAAAAGTGCCCGCTCCGGTGCGTGCTAACTGCATATTCGGTCATAAAAAAGACTGAATGATTAGCTATTGCAATTGTCGTGAATTTGTTTACATGATAAATGGTAAATAAGCGCAACAAAGAAAGAATGGTATAAATATATTTCAAGTATGTGCATTATGTTCGCCACCATGTAAAACACGTATCTCTGCATTATTTCCAATGCAGTTAAAAACTCATCAATGAGACCTTACGTACGTTTGTATCGTTTTCATTCGAAAATCCACCCTTAGTTTGATTTTGCCCGTCTTCGTCTGAGTCAATTACACTACTTGAATGTATATTCTTTGATACACATGATAGAATAGACAATACATATTCGTATAAGTCAAATAACGCAGACAACACGTGAACGTCAGTCCATGAATTCTCTAACTGGTGTCATTTTTTCGATAGTTGTAGCAGTGCAATCGCTTGGCTGTACGTGGCTCTGCTCCGGTCTGGCACTTCCTTCTCATGGCCTTGTTCTGTAGGGCGACGTTGTTCCGGGTTTTGCACGGCCCCCACCTTCGGTCCCATCGTTGCAATTTGCACACGGACGTCGTTCCCTTCAGTGATACAGCTCGTCGTCCAGTGATAGGCATCAGCAACATCCCTTGCGGTGGTAGGAGCTGTGTGGATCGCTCTAGCCCGACCTGTGCAAAGGTCGAGACACACACACACACACACACATCAACCTGAACGCTCTAGCCGATCGAAATATTCAAACTATTCCAAAATGATTTGTTTTTTTAATAAGAATCAGGAGAATTAAAATGATAAGAGATATAAGAAGAAGAATGATAAGAAATATAATAATACACGTTTTTTGAAGTTATCAAATTGAAAATATATCTGTTTTAAAATAGGATATATCTTCTAATGTTACACACAATGTCCTAAATCTGGGACGCAATCCTCTGATGACTGTTTTCCAGACACTGCATACGACAAGATATATTTCATTTTCAAAGCATCTTTACGGTCTTTGTGACAGTGTTTCTGCTTCGTACAGAAATAATTCTTTGGTGGAGCAAACTTTGACATTTGATTCAAGTCGAAGCGTCCGTGATGATGAAATTGTTCTTTTCCTTTTCTTTATGATAAGACCCTTCAACAACTCTGCCAAAAAGAACGGGTCAAGTGCATTTACCTATCGCTTCATCTCATATCCGCTCCTCGTCGTCCCTTCTTCATGATAATCCTGCTCCTGACATCATCCTACAGCCCCGACCTCGTTTCTGCTAAGTTGACATGTAAAAAAAATCAGACCAATCTTGAATTCATGATAGCTTGGACATATTCTACAAGCATTCCTTAGGCTGTGGTGGGGACTGGGACAGACTAGGTGACATACATGTTTACAGTAAGCTACGACTTAATTTCCTGTCATTGAAACAGGCAGCTGCGTTCTGACAGTTCCAAAATTTTAGGAGACAGTTCGTTAAATCATTTACATTTGAAATTTCTTTGCTATGAAATGGAAAACGGTTGTGGTCACGCACTAACCCTTTAAATACACATATTAGAACACTTAGTGACTTGCGATAGTTAGACCTGACCAGAGCGTCAAATTAACCGTGAATCAAATTACGTCGCTACAGAAAAAAAAAACACAGACCAATGCGTTGGCTTACCGCAGCAGAATGTCCAGTTTCTATCCCTTGTTTTAGACATGCCATTGTCTTTTCATGTCAAGATATGTTTATATGTTTATATGGGTTTGGCAGGTTGCTCTGGAACTGCAAGGACTGTCAATGTTAGGACTTCTAATACCGACGAGGCGGGAGGCCGGCACTCGCGATACACATACAATTATTCTGTCTTAGTACATCATATGGAACTTATCGGTCTGGCTTACTCTCAATCTTGATTCGGATTTTCACATTAAAAGAAAACACACATTTGTTGGTCATGGCTAATACGGTGGCGTACACTCGCCATTAGTCATAGGTGTCACGGACATGTTCGATAAAATCTCTTGGTGTACTGGAAACAATAAATCATTTTTGCATACATTATTATTTTCAACGAGCCAGCCTTTTAACATGCACCTACTACTATGATCCTTCAAAATTCTAAGTGGAATACATTGTCATTTGGCCTTTTCTTTTGAGCTTAAAGTGGATCAAGAGTAACAGTTAGAACCTGTTAGTAGAAAACCCAACCAGAAGCTTTCAGTGCAGTTTTAAGTTTCTTTTTTATCAATTACAACTATTTCTGTTGTCCAATACAACAGCGTCATTAATTAATGAATCAAACATACCTGAAAACGACTATGTAAAACTATAGGCCTTTCCTTATCAACAGTTGTCATACAAGCACATCAGGAATCTTCAAGGGTCAGAAAATGAACACTTTTTCTGCCGCTTGTGATTTTCACGACATTTGACGTCATTTGGACTAGTATTTATTATTTTTCAATTCTGGGTATATTTGTCATTTGTCTAACTTCCATAAAAAGCCCTAGCCCAAAAGAGACCACAATTCATCTAAATATGACCAAGAGACACCGAGCTATCATTCAATGGTACTAGACTAAATTTTTATTTTGCGTTCAGGGTGCGTAACGTTTTTCATATTTTGATCGAAGCTACTGGTTGTGCACAAATGGAATTTTGGGGCGATGCTAACTAGTACAACTTTGTCTGATGTCTGACAAAGACATAATTTGAGAAGGGAATCGTTGTTTTGAATAGCAAAATTATGGGTAAACAGTGATGCTCCCAACAAAGGTCGAATCAGAGATCGAAACTCGAGGCAGAGATCTCGTATCATTTTATATCATGTATATCATTTTGTAGAAAAATCCCCCCCAAGTGATAATAAAAATATAAAGATTGATGTGACTTACTCAGCGTCCACTGTTTGGGCGATCGTCCAGCGACATGACGACGGTAGGAGCAGGCGGGCGCTGAGTTGAGTTACCTTACCTGGCCGGAGAAGTTAAGGATCGGTGGCCAGGTGGAGGCAATCATTCCTTGCTTCTCAGTCGTGCTTTCTGGACAGTATGTGTTTCAAACTGGATCGATAACTTGTGATGACCTTCCAGTCCCTTTTGTAGATGTCTTCGGACGACAACCTTACCAGTGACCCGACTTCTCCGTAGAGATTGTTTCGAGATTCAAAGAACGTGGCCTGGCCAGCGATGTCTGCGCTGTACTGTTTGGGAGGCCGGCACGGCACAACACTTAGTGTGTTCAGGATTTTTCCTTCCACCATATTCTCAGGAAACGGCAGATGCATCTCACGAGGAAGGCATTCATTCTATGAATTTCTCCTGCTTTGCACAGGTTTACAAAGTTCCACTCCTTCAGTGTGCCGATAACGCATGCAGCGTACCCCTCCATCTTCGTCTTGTTGTTGTTGTTGACGGACAATTTGCCAGAGTTCTCCAGCACTCGAGTCTTGCTACGTGAGCATGTGGCCTTTCCGATCCTCCTGTCAACCTTCATGTGGGAAAATCTGCCGCTGACGACGAACCCGAAGGCGGTTTTCTGTATCACCACATCCTAGTGACAGCCAATACGAGACTTAAAGAACCAGAGAGAAGAGAGAATCACGTGGAAATAATCCAATCACGAGCTTTCTTTGAAGACGTGAAAAACGTTACTCCTGCGATTTCTCCCCGGAAATCCACACCGTGAGAAAGCCACCAGGTGCAATCCGAAGAAACAGTTGATTGACATTTGAATGACAGGTCGTGACTCACTCGATATTGTCCGGATTAAGCTTAAGGTGCCCCAGAGAGACCCGGTCCGGGTCTGGGGGCACGTAGGGGTTACTATCTTTTCAACCCCGTAGCGTAGGCATTTTTCATCCTACTACAACGAAACTTGGACACAACTTACAGAAGTATATGTACATAACAGCCATCAAGTTATATTTAAGGAAATAGATCTAGTCAAAGGTTTGAATAAAATTACGGCCGAATCTCAACTTCCGGTTTCAAAGACTGCCGTCCGTTTGTCTGAAAGTTATTTAAAAACACATCAAAATATTGCCAAAATGATGGTCACAAGCAGTTATGTGAACACAAAGTTAACGTTGTTAAGAATATTTGTTCACAATTCACATATATGTAAGTAAAAAGATTTTAAAAAATATGTCGAAACCAATTAAAAATATTTTAGAAAATAAGTCGAAACCAAGTAAAAAGATTTTTTTTAAATAAGTCGAAACCAAGTAAAAAGATTTTTAAAAATAAGTCGAAACCGAGTAAAAAGATTTTTAAAAATAAGTCGAAACCAAGTAAAAAGATTTTTTATAGTTAAGATTTTAAAAAATAAGTCGAAACCAAGTAAAAAGATTTTTAAAAATAAGTCGAAACCAAATAAAAAGATTTTAAAAAATAAGTCGAAAGTTTTTTTATAGTAAAAAGATTTTTTTAAAATAAGTCGAAACCAATTAAAAATATTTTAGAAAATTAGTCGAAACCAAGTAAAAAGATTTTTAAAAATAAGTCGAAAGTTAGTATAAAGATTTTAGCAAATAAGTCGAAACCAAGTAAAAAGATTTTTAAAAATAAGTCAAAAGTTTTTATAGTAAAAAGATTTAAAAAAATAAGTCGAAAGTTTTTTTATAGTAAAAATATTTTTAAAAATAAATCGAAACCAAGTAAAAACATTTTTAAAAATATGTCGAAATCAAGTAATAACATTTTTAAAGATAAGTCGAATTTTTTTTATAGTAAAAAGATTTTAGAAAATAAGTCGAAACCAAGTAAAAAGATTTTAAAAAATAAGTCGAAACCAAGTAAAAAGATTTTTAAAAATAAGTCGAAAGTTTTTTTTATGGTAAAAAGATTTTAAAAAATAAGTCAAAAGTTTTTTATAGTAAAAAGATTTTAAAAAATAAGTGGAAACCAAGTAAAAACATTTTTAAAATAAGTCGAAACCAAGTAAAAAGATTTTTAAAAATAAGTCGAAATCAAGTAATAACATTTTTAAAAATAAATCGAATTTTTTTATAGTAAAAAGATTTTTAAAAATAAGTCGAAACCAAGTAAAAACATTTTTAAAATAAATCGGAACCAAGTAAAAAGATTTTTAAAAATAAGTCGAAAGTTTTTTTTATGGTAAAAAGATTTTGAAAAATAAGTCAAAAGTTTTTTATAGTAAAAAGATTTTAAAAAATAAGTGGAAACCAAGTAAAAACATTTTTTTAAATAAGTCGAAAGTTTTTTTTTTGTAAAAAGATTTTAAAAAATAAGTCGAAAGTTTTTTTATAGTAAAAAGATTTTAAAAAATAAGTCGAAAGTTTTTTTATAGTAAAAAGATTTTTAAAAACAAGTCGAAACCAATTAAAAATATTTTAGAAAATTAGTCGAAACCAAGTAAAAAGATTTTAAAAGATAAGTCGAAAGTTTTTTTATAATAAAAAGATTTTAAAAAATAAGTCGAAAGTTAGTAAAAAGATTTTAGAAAATAGGTCGAAACCAAGTAAAAAGATTTTCAAAAATAAGTCGAAACCAAGTAAAAAGATTTTTAAAAATATGTCGAAACCAATTAAAAATATTCTAGAAAATTAGTCGAAACCAAGTAAAAAGATTTTAAAGAATAAGTCGAAATTTTTTTTTATAGTGAAAAGATTTTAAAAAATAAGTCGAAACCAAGTAAAAAGATTTTTAAAAATAAGTCGAAACCAAGTTAAAAGATTTTTTAAAAAATAAGTCGAAACCAACTAAAAATATTTTTAAAAATAAGTCGAAACCAAGTAAAAAGATTAAAAAAAATAAGTCGAAACCAAGTAAAAAGATTTTAGAAAATTAGTCGAAACCAAGTAAAAACATTTTAAAAAATAAGTCGAAAGTTAGTAAAAAGATTTTAGCAAATAAGTCGAAACCAAGTAAAAAGATTTTTAAAAATAAGTCAAAAGTTTTTATAGTAAAAAGATTTTTAAAAATAAGTCGAAACCAAGTAAAAACATTTTTAAAAATAAATCGAAACCAAGTAAAAACATTTTTAAAAATAAGTCGAAACCAAGTAAAAACATTTTTAAAAATAAGTCGAATTTTTTTTATAGTAAAAAGATTTTAGAAAATAAGTCGAAACCAATCATCCTGCTCCTGACAGCGTCCTACTGCCCTGACCTCGTTTCTGCCAAGTTGACAAAAAAATGTCAAAAAAAAAATTACACCAACCTCGAAAGCTTGGACATATTCTACAAACATTCCTTAGGCTGTGGTGGGGACTGGCGCTTGCTATACTAAATCTATCAGCCACAACTACATAACATGTATAAAACATACGTGGAAAACACGTATTGCATGAAAAGTCCGTTTTTGTAAATATCTCGACAAACTTAGAAAATGTTAAATCAGGGTTTAGTCAGTTGATTTTGTGGTCGCTTTTTTTCACAATTGAAACAAGGAGGCAGAGGAAAGAAAGTTCCACGTCACAAACACGGACAACTTTAGTGAGGGTTGACAAATGTCACTTTGTCAGAAAAACCATGTCAGAAACAGACAAGTTCAGCGAGGTTTCACAAATGTAGAATATCCATGTTACAAAGTTTGTATACAAACAGACTATATCTGTGAAGGTTGACAAATATAGAAAGTCCATGTGACAAACGGACAATTTCCATGCGGATGAGATCACATCTTATATATGTATTAGCTTATTGATTATTTGACATTTCCTATTTTGTTGTGATATGAGCTGTTTCAAAAGTCCTAAGTATACCAGCAAGCCCAAAGACAACGAAAAGCCAACGAAAGTCTTCTTACCTTCCTTTGTTTCGAATGACATATTTCCATTTATATACATCATGCAATTTCAAAACGTTTTTCTAACGGGCAAGTAACTGTTGGTGATGGCCGTAATTTTATTCAAACCTTTGACCAGATCTATTTCCTTAAACTTTGAACTTTAAATATAACTTGATGGCTGTTATGTACATATACTTCTGTAAGTTGTGTCCAAGTTTCGTTGTAGTAGGATGAAAAATGCCTACGTTACAGGGTTGAAAAGATAGTAACCCCTACGTGCCCCCAGACCCGCGCCGGGTCTCTCTGGGGGCACCTTAAGCTTAATCCGGGCAATATCGAGTAAGTCACGACCTGTCATTCAAATGTCAATCAACTGTTTCTTCGGATTGCACCTGGTGGCTTTCTCACGGTGTGGATTAGGGCAAGTAACTGTTGGTGATCGAGATCTGTGTTATCCAAAACAGGGGAACAAGATTAGGGGATGCTGTTTTATATCAAAGTTACTCATGCAGGATGTTTTCGACTTATTTTTAAAAATCTTTTTACTTGGTTTCGACTTATTTTCTAAAATCATACAGAGGTGACAGGGATGGTCACAGTTCCTCTTTCTCCTAGTTGTGGATCTGTGCAGCCACTGGCTTCATATCCCTAATGTGTACATAGTGATTCACCCCTGCACACAGTGGTGCCTAATTGACCAGCTTGACAGGGGTATTTATTGCCCAGCTGGTTTGCTCTAGAATTACCAGATAAACTAGGACCACTCTACTCCTGTCAAAAAGGGGTGTAAATATTTTTTTTTAAACAAACCACAAAACTGCTGCAAACTTCTAATGCGCGCTGTAGCACAATGACTCACAATATCTATCCCCATAGCAAAGGGACGAAGAGGAGCGGATATATGAGATGAAGCGATAGGTAAATGCACTTTACCTGTCCTTTTTGGCCGGGTTGTTAAAGGGTCTTATCATAATGATATTCAAAAAAATTATTGCAACTAAGGCTTGCAGTAAAAAAAACAATTTCATCATCACGGACGCTTCTAGTTGAATCAAATGTCAAAGTTTGTGCTACCAAAGAATTATTTCTGTACGAAGCAGAAACACTGTCACAACGATCGTACAGATACTTTGAAAATGGAATATATCTTGTCGTATGCAGTGTCTGGAAAAAGTGTTTGGGTTGTCTCCAGAGGATTGCGCCCCAGATTTAGGACTTTGTGTGTAACATTAGAAGGTACGGGTATATCTTATTTTAAAACAGATATAATTCCAATTTGATAACTTCAAAAAACATGTATTATTGTAATTCTTTTCATTCTTATTACCTGTTTGAAAAAGCAGGTCTTGATTCTGGTCAATACACTAGTATACACATCGGGGATATGTGCCAGGTGCAGGTGTAACAATAGGAAATAAAAATGCAATGGTGAGGTACAAGAAGGTGTAGTTTTGGATCTCACTGTTTACCATAGGTAGATAATTTTTTTTATATAAGAACAATGATGGAATAATTTTGCCAAACGTCAAACCCTAACAACCTAACATGATAGTGCAAGAGTCTTTTCTTTGGCAGGTCTTTAGAAGTGTTTTTGAACGTCGATTTTAATTTTTATGTTAATTCCCTAACATGAGTTACTCACGCGCAAACCTGTTCTCGTATTTGCTGGAATAGCTAATATTACACTCTAGTTTCTTTCTGTTCTTACTCGACCATCTGAATTCTTTACAGTACTAAAGGAAGTGACCTGAAATGACAAGAGGGGCGAGTAGAACAGAAAGAAACAGTATATACAAATATCCTGACTGACCCAGGAATCGAACCCGGGCCATTAGATCACAACCCTAGCAGCGTAACCGATCGAGCCAAATGCCTGAAAGGCATTTGGCATGGTCGGTTGGCGCTACTTGAACCACCACTGTTACCCTTGAACTTCACTGAGCGACATCCATGGCATAGGTTGACCAAACTCGCCCCTCACTTATCATTTCATCACAAATTTTTCCTTTCTAAGTTTTCATCAAGTGTTTCTATTTAGTGTGCAGCATTTCCTACCTACTGATGATGTGCAAGGTTCTGGCAGTAAACATTGCGAGACTGCCAGATTGCCCACAGAATTGATGGATAAAGCATGTCACAATGACGGGCGGGCTGTTTGGACACCACGCTGTGATAATGAATGTGTGATGTGAAGTCTTGAGGAAGGAATCCTCAAAAGTATGACCGCTGCCCTCCCTCTCATGGCTTCATTAACGGCAAGAAAATATCAGGAAAATTGATAACTTGTTAACTACAACATGCAATCTTTCAGAGATCAAAATCACAGGGTTTTATGTTGTACACATCACTGGTTTTGTAAAACACTAGAATTTAAAGTTTTTACTGACAGATTGGTGATGATAAGTTACGGATTAAAATGCTAACATATTAATATGAACTGCCGTTGATTTAGTTAACTTGAATTTGAAGTGAATTTAAATCATCATCACCATCATCATCGGTCGACGTGATCACACATGTTCGCACATGTTTACACACGACGGGGTTATACCGCCCCTTACGGGGTGACATGCCCTTTCGCTGGCTAATTGAATTAAGTTAATGGCTAATTAACAATTAAATAAATTACAAATGTAATTAGATAATTAAATGAATAAATAATTACTTCACAGAGGTTTGTGTCCTACGGACTCTTGTTGTTATTGTTATTAGGTGGACCAGCTGCTCTTCCTGCAGCCAGAGGCCGGATGGTGCTAAATCTAACTTAAGTGTCTAATGGCAGAATCAGCACCTTGTGACCTCAATACAACAACAAGAGTTTGGAGACCTCATACCTCCATGAAATATTCCTAAATATCACAACCAAAATTTACTGGCTAACCAGCCTCACAGCTGTCACTTCAAGACATTTGAAGGATCATCACGAAGACTGGCATTCATAGTTTACAGTTAAATTAATTTTACAGAGAAATTAGTTTTATCGTCTTGTGGGATATTCTTTATATCTGTGGTAATGTACTTTAGAGCTTTGCGAGCTTTACATTAAGACATCATTTCTTTGTATAGGGAGATTCCTGGGAGACTGTGTCGTGGTCACTGATCTCAAAGAGATGACCATGCTTTACACCAATGGTTTCTTTGGGAAGGGTACAATGTCCAAGTGTGGCCCTGTCACAGATACATTCAACCAAGAGAAGAGGCAACCATCGCATCTTCAGCTGCCATTATCCTCAACTTTGTTCCAGTCTAGGAAAAGGGCAAGGTAATATCAGTTACTGTACATTAGATAAAACTATCTTTAAAAGAATAACTTTTAGTTTAACTGTACAATTAACAAAATTGAGTTTTTGTCATTATTTCCAGTGTCTTTTTCTGGCCCAACAGGTGGTGTATATGCTTATTTGCTGCATGCTATTTTTCTATAAAAAAAAGTCAACAGTAACAATTTACAACTTTCCTCATTATTTTTAACATTAATTAACATTAATCACTATATCATGACTGATCAGCCTGAAAACAGATTTAACTGTACCACAGAGTTGAGGAGACATCTACAGCTGACGATGGCATGGAGGGAGGAACCTTGCAGCCTGGACAACTGGAACAGGTCGATGCACTATGGAATGATCCAAATGGCACAGATCATTATAGAACAGAACATTCCCAGACTCCTGTCACACAGGACTGGGAGGGAGGGGACAGCAGTTGTTGGACAATGCACGGACAGTCTGGACAGTCTGGTCAGTCATCCTCACCGGTCAGGGAAGAACCAGAGGCTACAAGTGTGCTGTCATTTTCTACTCCCAAACAATCAACATCACAGAGAGAGCATTCCCATAACTATTTTGCTGGGAGGAAACCTGTCTTCATCAGTGGCTGTGAACAGAAGTGTGAGACAGAGACAGGTCACTCAGACGCTGGGCTGAGGAACAGTCTGCCTGGTCAGGAAAACAAGGGTGTGATACCTAAAGATTGTGCCAGTCAAAAATACCATATCAGTGGCACATTAGACCAAAACAGGTAAGATGGTACATGATTCATAGATATCAGCCATTATTTTCAAATTCAAATGAGCCTCTTTTTTCCAAATATGACAGCAGTAAACTTGTACATAGTATTTTGTCTTACTTCGAAAACACTTTTTCGCAAATTCTTAGTATTCAATTATTTTAATGTATTGCTATAAGGTACCATCAACTGAAGTTGCTTACAGGAAAAAGGAAAAGGTTCATGTCTTTTTTTCTGAAGAATGTATCTCATTCACCCTGGTTTGTGATGAGTTATGATAAAGCAGATGATAAGTAACTGTAGCGGTCTAAGTCATCTGCTGTATTGTAAAGCCCAAGCAGTTTGACTTATTGGAAACAGGAACATCAGAGGGTGAATCTTGTTTTACCTCAGAGTGGGAGAGTCCTTGCAGTTGAGTCTGGAGGAGGCATTTTTCCTGAGCTATGGTCTCGGGTGTTTGAGTGTTGTTGACGAGTCTGGCTGCCTAATGACACTGACGGACATGTGGCAGTCCTTCACCCAGACCCAGCACAACTTCCTCCCCAACTACATCGTGTACCACTACCTGCGCAGTAAAGGCTGGGTTCCTCGGGCTGGTGTCAAGTATGGAGCACCCTGGGGTGAGTACAACTTCCTAGCTACAGAGTCCAGCACTACAAGTACATGTGTACCAGTAAACCAGATCTGAAAATCAGTACGTACATATAGGTGACAGGAAAAAAATGAAGGGAGACCTGTGGGTCATGTGGGTCTGTTCTTGTCGTTTGTCATGCCAACAAATGAAGGAGCGCCCTACTAGTAAATTTGACCCACACAGATTAGGTCTCAGCTCTGTTGTGCATATTTTTTTCCTTCTCTCTCATAGTCATATGTTTCTAATTTTGAAAAGGGCATCACTTGCAAAGCAATGATCACAGTGATTTGAGATTTGGAGGACATTAATAAAAGGCTTTGGTACATTTAGAGAAGACACATCAGGATTAAGACAGGATGCTGTGTAGTGAAGGGTTGAGTTTGTTTTGAAATGATACTCTGATGAGGACAGATACATACACACATACATCCATGATATACCCAGTAAAAGTTGGTTACCATTACTGCTTATGCCATATGGTGTGAAATATCATTTGAAGCACTAATTGCGTAATACACATACAATAAGTGCATGTTCCAAAATATTGTCTGTTTGTTTCTGCATCATGTATTTGTGACTATACACTAAATGCAGGAGCTTTTGCGGTGGTTTAATGTTTGCAGTTTTCTCTGTGACTGCTTCACGGTGAACTCAAAGCCACCGTGACCATTTTCCTCCTGTCTTCTACTAGCGCCACTTATGGCACCCCCTTTTCGCTACATGTACGTAGTATAACATTGTCAAAGTACTTAGATAATGAATGTTTGAGGTCCTTGCCAAGGTGAAGACATAGGAGTGCAGCATTTTTTTTAGTTCTCATATATTCATCTCTCCATACAACCTACTGTAAAGCACCATGGTAGAAAAGTGTAGCTACACTACGTATTCAGAGGGTAGATTCGGTTACAGTGACAATTGGTCACGCCAGAACTGTCAAAGTCAAAAGCGGACTGTTTTGTCCATTTGTAAGACCCTTGCTGAGTAAACAGTAAGTTTTTTCTGACTAGGCGCCAGGTTTTCCATTACACTATGTGAGGACAGTACAGTACTGTAAATGCATTTAAGTTCGTGGGATGGCGCTACCGCAAATTCAAAACCGCTGCGAACACTCCATTTTCCCGGTACTACAAAAGTAAATCCCTGCAAACTTAAATGCATTTACTGTAAAATTTTTGCACCTCTTGTTTTGAGGACTGATCAGTCGACCTTCTTCATAATTTTTATGCTCTCCTTTTTTTTCTTGTCTGCAGTTTTGTACTGGAAAGGGCCCAGTTTCTACCATTCCAGCTACTCTGTAGTGGTGCAGACAGTGAGTGGAGACAGCCTGAAGCCTTCCCCTGGTCTGTCCTGCTGCCGGTCCTGGCTGCTGCTGGCAGGGATGGACAGAATCACACAGCATGTCGGCAAGGTGAATTCTCTTCCCTCTCCCATCCAGGGCCAGATATATGGCTCGTTCTCATTTAAATGTCGAAATGCTGTCGCCTGACTTTACGCCTTGATATGGAGCAAATTATAGACAACATCACTGGTTCCTTCATTTTACCACAACCCCTGTAATATTTTACAACAGATGCACCACAACATTCGTATTGGTCGATGGCTTAGAAGGTTTAGAATGATTGTTCGGCAGGTGAAACCAGCAACCAAGGCCCTCTGCCCGATCACCTCAGATCGCTCCTGTCACTGATCTTGGAGGCTGTGTGAGGTGGTTTATGCCTGTCGCCAGATTCGGTAACAAACGTTACCACCACGGTCGATAAGGCGTCAGAAGGATGACGGCTGAGACACAACGGTTTACCGGTTTCGACCTTTTAATCAAAAGTCTTCATCAGAATGACAAGAGAGTGGTACCGCACTGGCTTTTATAGCTTCTACTCTAGTTAGGGCAGGGTGCCCTGAGCAGTTAGGGCAGGGGATAGCCAATCAGATTACAGGATATCATATTGCACTAGCTATGTGGCCAATCAGAGTATAGGGTTCAATGGCCAATCAGCTTACAGGATATCGTTATGCACTGGATAGATCTGGCCAATCAGAGCGTGGTCCATTGTTCTCCCGGCCAATCAGCTTATGGGATGTCATCTTGCACTGGCTGTATGGCCAATCAGAGTATTGGGTTCAGTGGCCAATCAGCTTACAGCATATCGTTTTGCACTAACTAGATTTGGCCAATCAGAGCCTATGTCTAGTCAGGTCAGGGCGCTCTGAGCGTAGTCCATTGTTCTCCTGACCAATAAGGTAGTTCGTCTCATAGACGATTGTTCTACTGGCCAATCAGGTTACATTTAGTGCCCTATGCCCTTTGTTCTATGACATCATCCGTTAGGCGGGAGATACAGACATGGAGTGCGGTACGGCTAACTATGAGCACTTGTACAGAGGTAAAAACAAGACTTGTCTATGCATACATGGCTGTGACTATTACAAAAGAGACAATAGTAAATATGCTGTGGTCTTAGCTTGCCGTGTGGAGAGGAGTTGGCCCCAGTCGTCCTTTGTAGAGTTGTCCTCAGGTGGAGTCTGTCGCGTCTCGGATCCGTTCCATGTGGATGGTAGGATGCTAGTGACCGGCTAATGTGGCGATTGAGTGTTCATTGGGTGACGGTCACGACGAGATGCTGCTCTTCAAACCCTGGTGATCTCTAAGGACTCCTGGTTCAGGCCCTCTGGATGTAGTGTTCTGAGTTGATGAATCCAGTAGGACTCCCGTTGCAGGCGGCGTTGTCTTGTGGTGTCTTCATGTCCTGTGTAGCGTAGTTTTTCGATTCCAAGAACTTCAAGGTCTGCAAGGTTGTGATCTGTGAGGTTGAAGTGGGCTGATACCGGAGTGTCCTTCTTCGTGTTGATGGATGATCGATGGCCGTTCAGTCTATTGGCCAATGTTTGTTTGGTCTCGCCCACATATTGTAGCCCGCATTTCTTGCATTGGATGAGATAGACGATGTTTCTGCTTTGGCAATTGATGTGGTTCCTGATGAGATGACGCTCTCCCGTGCGGTGGCTTGTGAAGTAGTTGATCTTCTTGATGTGGGTACAAGTGGAGCACTTGTTTCTTCCGCACGGAAGGACCCCGAAGGAGTGAATTTTTTCAGGAAGTTCTTGTCCTCCTTCGGGATCTGGGCTCTTACTAGGAGATCCTTTATGTTTTTGTTGCGGCGATAGGCAAACAGTGGTGAATCTTTGAATATGTCCTTGGTTCTTGTGGAGAGTTGCAGAAGGTGCCAGTATTTTCTGATGATGGTTTGTAGTGGCGGAAGGTGTGGACTGTATGTGGTGACCAGGACTGTACGTTCTTGTGGTGGTGTCGGCCCCTTTTCCTTCAGTGTGTCTTCGCGGGGGCGTTCTTGTGCACGCGTGATGGCGTCGTCCAGTAGGGCTTCTTCATAGCCCCTTTGCTGGAAGTGTTGCCGGAATTCTGCAGCCTTTTCCTTGAATCTGGGTGTGCTTGAGCAGATGCGTCTTAGACGTAGGAACTGACCGTAGGGAATCCCCTGCTTGCAGTGTTTGGGATGGGAAGAGTTTCTGAGTAGGTACTGGTGCTTATCTGTCGGTTTGGTGTAGAGGTCTGTTGTAATTTCCCCCTCCGAAATGATGACGGTGACGTCTAGGAAGTTGATCGAGGTTTTGGATGTTTCCACTGTGAACTTAATTGTCCTGTGGGCTTCGTTAAGGTCCTGGATGAAGGCCTTTAATTCTTCCTCTGATCTTGTCCAGACTGCGAAGATGTCATCGATGTACCTCCACCATATCCATGGTCTTGGGGTTCTTTTGTAAACATGTCGTTCTTCGAAGTTCCCCATGAATATATTGGCGTAGGATGGGGCCACTCTTGTACCCATAGCCGTGCCTTGGATCTGGATGTAATGTTACCACCACGAGTACGATGGTTGCCACGGTTATATTATCCACGTATAAGACTAGAAATGACCGTTTTTGTGACGCTGTACAGTTTTTCTGGCTTCCTAAAGAAACAAGAAAGGGTTGTTGACTGCTATTTGTATCCCACCTTGCTCAACAAAATGTTGTACAGAAATGTCTGTACCAAACGTTACCATTGTTCGATGCTGTCTAAGCTTTCTATCTGACCTGGTGTAAAAAAAGCTGCCCACTTTTCAAATGTCCCTTGGGAGATCCACTTATACCTAAATGATGTAGTCAATAAGGTGAGTCCTTTAGAAGAAAACAGCGTTAAGTCAACAAACGTTACCGGTAACGTTTGTTACATGCCCTGTAATGCATTACCAATGGGACCGAAAGTAATAAGTTGCCATTTTTTGGCTATGGTTGAAAGAGGAATCTTCCTAAAGAACCAGGTAGTTTTCACTGAAAATAAAGCCGATTTATTTTTGCGACCAGAAAAATGCCATTTTCGACATTTCAATGAGAACGAGTGATATACATGTAGCATAGGATGTCAGTGTCTGTAGTGTGTGGGTACATAAACTAGGGATGTGCACCAGTACCCAGTACTGGTGCAGTACCGTAAAACTCATCTAGGTACAGGTAGCGTCCTTTGTCCAATGTACTGGGACATCAAATTGTGTCGACACTGTACTTCAATGCAAATAACAAGGATAGGATAAGACAATACGGAAACATAGTAACTACATAAAGGCATGAGACATGAAATTTCGTGTATGTGTAAGTATAATGTATTTTTTGCATATACAAGGACAACTCAATGCAGCAAGGTCTTTGCTAGTTCATCGATCAGTCCCCACCTCCGCCATACCAGGCTCAAGTTCATTCCACTCCCTGATGGAATGAGGGAAGACTGAGAGCCTGTAGTAGTAGTTGGATTTTCTCGTCATGTATGTCAGGTCAAGGGACTAGGTAGGTAGGTAGGTAGGTATGTCAGGTTGAGAGTGTGCAGCAGGAGTTCCTGTGACCAGTCTGAAGGCAACCTTTGTACCTGGTACATGTACCTGTACCTGATGTACATATCCCATGTACAAACTGTCACATTCAATGTTGACAACTTTTCAAAGATTTGTGCAATGCTTCACATTAGACTTTTTTTGCTGTTAAACTATTCTAACTGTAATTAAATGTTGTGTCAGTACATACAGTCTCTGTGTATGTTACAGTAGACTGTTCTCATGAAGTGATGAGAATCGTGTAGTAAGATTGTGGGTGGCTGCCTGCATCATCACTGGCAGGTGAAGTGCAGGGCACATTTGGTTTCATATCGCAAATAAATCTGGCTAAATCTTTGTCACAATTGAGTTTTTATGACTTTGTCTGTATCCTGACAGTCCCTGTTGTTGTGCTGTCCTGCCTACAGGAGGTTGTGCTGTGTTTTGTGGTGAGACCAGCAGACATGACTGAGGAGGAGCAAACCTCTCCCAGCTGCATCTCCAGGTTCAGAGTTCAGGAGGTGGTGATGAAGCGATGGGTGTCATCTCAGGAGCGGGAAGAGCACCAAGATGACCACTGATTGGACCAGGGTTGCAGCTAGCACCCGTCCTTCCATCTGTTGAATTTTTCGGCTGGGGATGGAAAATTTCTTACCCATTCCATCCTCGGGGACAGGCAAAAGTTGATATTAAAGCTCACTCACTCACTATCCGTCATTTGATTATCCTGCTGCTGGAATAAGATATAAAAAAATGAAAGTTTTCACCAGAACAGAAACTGCCGTTGAACTGCTTAGTCTACCAGCAAAATTTACATAGGAATACAGCATTTCAAACATACATCTTAAAAAGCAAGAAATAGCGTTTAAAGGGTCTAAATTTTTTGAGGGAGCATGTCCCCAGATCCCCCTAGGAACGTTGCGCCTTTGATAGAATTTGCATTCAAAATCGCGGAGACGGAAAATGATTTCAGGCTGGCTACAACCCTGGCCTGGATTGTCCTTACTATGCAGTTGTTTGCTGTCTAATAGATACTAGTATCACTCAGTCTTATGGATAGCTGAATCAAGTATCAGAATTGTCCGTGCCAAAAACACATCAACATCAAATCGTGAGGGCAAAAGTCAAGTGTATTTTGCAGCTTTATTTATGGACAATAATGAAGCTATGAGGTATCTATTATTGTTTATTTATAATATTGACTCCTGGATAGCCCGATTTAGTTTTGACAAACTGATTTTCATCGGGCCCAGGTACACATAGAAGGAAGTAAAATAGAAAATAAATAGATATACACAACAGAACATATAAGTACAAATAAGACATGAAAGAAGGTGGACAAATCAAAATCATGGGACAATGCCAGGATATTTTATTAGATTGTTTAATCTGATATAAACAAGAGTTAGGAGACCTGCATAAGCTTAAATTTCATTTACATTTGATATGCAAATTAGTTAAGAGTTTGGAGACTTGGAGAGTTTAAACCATAAGTTTAACATTCCTGCAATGCAACAACAACAAAAATATTAGTTGTGCTACATTCCTCAGAAAGCCCTGCCAGTCAATATGGCAGCAGCCTACGTACATATGATGCAACATCTGTCATTATAGAACTTTGGTAATGGTAACATTCCTTTATGCTCACCACTGGATGCAGAAGTTGGGCAATGAGACACCTGTGCACGCAGACTTTTCACTATAACGGCTACTGAAACTTACCACCAAGGAATTATGCCATTAAAGTTTATCAATGTTGCAAATTAGGACAATATTTGACATCTGTAAATGTCCTATCAGCCAAACATTACATCAGTTCTTTGCATTTGGTCAGATTATGGATAACAACAAAATTATAGACTTTCCTCATTAATCACGCAATGTAAGTCATAATTTGCATCTCATTACTGTTATACCTCACTTCACCCCCGGAAGGAAAACCCACTGGATTTCAAAAGTCAGAGACATTATCAACTACATGTTAATTGGGCCTCTCATTTCTTTTGACGGGCTACAAATGTACCAAGGGTGTGGTCATCTTCAACTCAACTCAGTCACTCATAAAAACAAATTGAGATACACATCCGTATTTCAATCTCAGGAGGCTATATGCCTTTATCTTTGTGCCAGATTTCAACTCAATCGATGAATAAATGAGCCTGTTATAGAACCAATGGCATTACTGTTTGAAACCCCCTCGTATTTGCATGCCTAACACCATGAACATTTTCTTAACACATACAAAATATACCGTACAATCCATCCGGAGGGTCTAAAGTTTTCATTACTACAAATATCGAGAGACACAGACAAACGAAAAACTATTCCTCCATTTTTCTTGGAGAATGAGATACAAAAAACGTTACCTGGCATACATGTATCAGTAACATATCAACTCCCATAATTCCATAACACCGTCACATGAGATAACATACATAAATCTATAGTGTTTGAAAAATGCAGCATCAGTAATCCTAAAGTATATGTATATACTTTAGATATTTAGGTGTTTAGGACAATCTTGAGAGGGCCTCTATAAGACCTTTTTCATGTAGCGGTATTATGGCACCCGGTGGAATTATGCGAGTCAGATCAAAATTCAGAGAAAATACAGAGAAAAGAATTGCACTGTAGAGGGTGCCCTGCAAATCAAATCAAAGCTCTGCAAAGTCAGAATGTTTTCTGAAGGTTTAAAAATGTTGTTCCCAAAGGTTTGAGCGCACTTCCAGCTTTTGACAGTAGACTAAAAAATTGTGATGAAAAAACTGTGCAACTGCTACTCTAAGTAAAAGCGTTTTTCAACTGCTACTTCCAAAAGCGCGGAAACCACACAGGCCAAAGGCTTTCAGGGAAAAGTCGTTTGGAAATGGTCGCACAGATAATTATATCTGTCACTATCACACTCAGAAGTGTCCTTGCTAAAATGTACATAGAAGTACATGCTAGACTATGCGCCCCCTGTCCCTGGAAACAGTGTTTGGGCGTATCAAGTTACCAGGTCTTTGTTCTACTGTAACTTGTACATGTAAGTGAAGGGTAACGTAAGAGACCGCTGCAGTAGGCCGGACCAGTCCGTATAACTGCGTCCAGTCATGGGTTGTGGCGCGTCTGCTCCAGTCCGACGGGACCACTGGGCCCCCAATGCGGTGCATGGGAATAAAGCCCAGGGGAGAGCCAGCAGCTGGGCTCCCCCGCCCCCCGGGTACGCCCCTAACCAGGGGAACGTCCAGTACGTAAGATGGCAGCCCCAGGGCCACACAGCCCCTCCACCCCAGTGGCTACATGCAGGCATCGCTCCACCCAGGGGACGGCCCCAGGTAGGCCCGGGACAGCGACCTCCTTACGTGCCGTTCCCAAACTTTGTGGCACCCCGTCCACCCCCGGGCAGGAAGCCGTTAGACCACGGCGAAGTGTCGCCAGGTCACCTCCAACCTGGGCAGAAAATCCGCCCGCGGCCGCAGAAAATCCGCCCGCGGCCGAGGCCGCGTCCGCCGAGAAAAGAGAGATACTCACCGCCGAGAAAAGAGAGATACTCACCGCCGAGAAAAGAGAGATACTCACCGCCGAGAAAAGAGAGAGACACACCGCCGAGAAGAGACTCACCGCCGAGAAAAGAGAGAGACTCACCCCCTCCCTCACGGCCCGAAACCCCAGTGGTCGTAGAGGCTCCACCAGAGAGAGTACACGTCAAAGCAGCCACACAGGTACGAATAGAAAGAAAAATCAGCATGTTCACGGTAATCATCAACCATTAACCTTGCTTCAACCCAATTAAAGAACGAATCATTTTTTGCAATGTAACACAAGCAGGCCCTAGTGTTAACCTGGGCAGGTGTTTGTGTTGTTACTTAGGTGACAGCTGGTGTCACGTTTCACCACACCCATGTTTCTTATCCTTCAAACAATGTGAACCACAACCGATGATTGGATGTGTTATAACTGTTGCTGACTATCTATGACATCTAGTCAACAGAAAATCAAGTAATCATTGTAAACAGTTGTGACGCCAACTAAGCAAAATCGTACCCCCCCCCCCCCAAAAAAAAAACAGTTACCAGTGGTCCGAACATAGACAGCAATAGGACTGGTATAGAATGATAATAATGTAGTCGGCCAGCCAAAGGAGTCAGTGCGCGACCGACTCCCTTAGCATACTACTCACTTTATTTGTCCAATTTCTACTATTTGGCCGCCGATCCGTGGAGCCTGGTAGAGACTACACAAAATGTATTTTACTAATACTAAAGCTTATTGACTGTCACGGGGGCGAGTCGAAAATCAACGTAAGTGGTTTTCTAAGTATGGCACAAAGGTAATGGATATAAAGTCAATATCATCGAGACTGAAATATCTTCATTAGTTGGTTTGTTCTTCTTACGAGCCACTGCCTTGATTTCAAGACGACCTCCCATTAGAAGTCCGCTGAAGCGAACAATATTACAATGGAGTGTCAATGAAAACTCCTTGACTCACTTACAACTATCATACTAGACAAACTACATATGTATCAAAATGCAGATCCTTAGAAGTCACATTTTTCATTTCTGAAATCCAGTCAGTTTCTTTTTTTCGTTGCTGGAGTGGAGTGAGTTATTGGTGAATTCATATCGGTCACCAGGGTCCTGAATGTGCGTTGTGTTCTTGAAGACTGCTTCCCTATAAACTGAGAGAAACGAAAAGAGGAAGTGTTGGTAGTTCAGAAATAAACATTGGCATTTAACCGACTTGTAATAGTAGCTGTTAAAGATGAATTTCGTTTTGTAATGTCTTGCCCTAAATTTGATACATATAGCGTAGTCAGAAAATCATAGATACACTCAATTGCGCCCAAGCATGCCAAGTGTCGCTTTTAAAATTACCTTGTACACTGACCGATATTTTTCGTATGCTGTAATCACATCCGACTCCTACATATATATGTCTACCTACGTGCATGTGTGATAGAACTATTAATAGTTGACAATATCGTCAGGCTCAAAAACAAAATTTTAGCATTCACACTAGCATTTCTTAAAAACATCCGCACCGCCGAGAAGCGTGGTGTTAGGTCAGTCCCAGAGCTAGAGCAGATGCAGGGGGAATGTGGGAAACCTTTGGGCACGAAATTCTGAGTGATTCGTCCACCGCCCGCCCCCTCCCTCAAATGGACTTTATGAAGCTAATTTACAGGGATCTGGCTTTACCATGCGACTCGGGCACTTCCCCATAACTCCTGAAGGATGATCCAATGATTGCGCAGTGTAAATAGTACTAGCAGGACAATAACGGTTAACATATTTCTTTGATATAGTATTATTATTATTATAAAGTGGGCTGATCATCAGATTCAGTATTCTTTCTAATAGCAAAGCAGTCCTTGATATATTTGCCTACTAGTTGGGAGTTCTGACAAAGTGGTCAGTAGTTAACGTGAGCTGACGTTCTTTCCCCCCTTCGTGTAGGAGATGACAGATGTCATTCGGAGTTGCTTGAAGTCCGGTACGCCGTGGGACGACCCTGACTTCCCCGCAGCTCCAAAGACAATAGATCATCGCGGCAAGGCTAGCAACAAAATCGAATGGAAGCGACCACAGGTAGGCTGCAGGGATTCGATATTTACCGTCAAGCCATAGACAGACTGGTAAAGCTAGGGGTACAACCCGGCGTACATGTAATTTGGTCGTACGTTTGTTTTTTGAGGCCACGTCTGAAAACGTTCAGGCAGTAAAGGGCAGGCACGTCGCCCATACTGGCACGTACGGGGGGGGGGGGGGTGTACGGGTGTGTGTGTATAGAATCCGCAGCCCGATGGCACACAAAGTTTTGCCTGCACGGAAAGTTCTACGGCGTGTCTGTGTGCTCCCAAATCCTTCGGATTCCCTACGAGTTCGTACGGAGGCGGTACTTACCACTTACGCGGATCACAAAAGAGTGAAAGCGTTGTCCACTATTTATTGTACTGCCCTAACTACAACCAACTTAGAAAATCCCTTCTCTGCAATCTTCAAGACCTTTTAACCCTTGATTTGAAAACTTCGTCTGACCCAGTCTTAACTCAACTTTTACTCAGGGGTTCACCCACTTTACCAACAGAAACAAATACCCATATTATGCAGCTTACACAGACATACATACTCCAGACCAACCGTTTTCAATTTGATTGAACGTTTTCCTTTAAAATCTTGTATGTATATATATTTATTTGTTGGATCCGTCACCCCACTGCTGTACTACTATTTTATTTGATCTCACATTGTTTTGTCCTTTGTTTATTTCATTTTCAAATGTCCTAGTGGTAAAGTTAATATTAGCTTTGCTAGAGCACATTTACCACTGTGTCTTGTCTTGTCTTATATGTTTACCAATAAAAAAAAGATTGACCACGTTTTGTCACATAGCACGCATTTGCACGTAGGGCGGGTTGTGCCCCTAGCTTTAGCTTGACGTTGCGTACGTAGGAAAACCGTGACCAAGTGGCCCTGAAAACGTGACCACATTCCCTCAAGAGTAATGAACTCCCGAGACTGACGTCTTACTCGTAATCTAAGAAATTGACCGTGTTCTTTCCTTTGTTGCAAGGCGCTGGTGGACAATCCGCGCCTTCTTGTGCACGGAGTCAGCACGGACGACGTGCGTCAGGGTACGCTGGGAGACTGCTGGTTCCTGTCCTCGTGCGCGGCTATAGCCAGAGAGAGTAAGCTGATGGCTAAGGTGAGTGGTTGGAGTGATAGTCTCCACAACGTACCATGTCTGTACCCTTAACGATGTTCTGATTGTCTGTTGATATGCGGCAAACTTCAGACAGTATGGAAAAGGTCACAGTACCGTATGTAGGCGGTCTGAACCTCTAACTGTTTTTGCATATTTCTATTGTAGATGAGCATTTTCTCATTGTAACGGAGCATCCTTCGTAACGCTAGTGTGAAATTCTGAAATTGTGAACACAACGTCGATATTGGTTGGTAGTGATGTATGGATAAACCATACTTACTCTGGGGAAAGACTTGTGGAAGGCACTTTCCTTGATCATTGGGAATTGCTCATTGTAGTAAACTATACATGGGGCATTTCATTTTCAACTGTCTTCAAAGAAGAAGTCAAGCCCCGTAATAGTTACGTAGATTTAGTACCCTATTCTGTATCGTATGTACATTCGTCCACTTAATATTTGTAGATTAGAACTTAGATTATCTACATGTATTTAGACCACATTCATTAATTTCATGTATCTAGTCTTTCTTCACTTGCAATTAGCCCCATGGGCATGAACTTGCAATAAAACATTGTTTATTATCCCCAAAGGTTATTCCCAAAGACCAGTACCTGTGGAAGGGCGGAGGCCGGTATGCGGGCGTGGCTCACTTCCGGTTCTGGAGGTTCGGGGAGTGGCAGGACGTGTACGTGGACGACAACCTGCCGACCGTATATGGCAACCTCACGTACGCCAGATGTAGCGATAAAAATGAGTTTTGGCTTCCTCTCATCGAAAAGGCATATGCAAAGTGAGTGTTTTCTATCAATAATCCGCAAACAAATTGTTTTTTTAAATGGGAGAAAAACTCATACATAGATAGAACTTGGTTTTACGAATAAATTTACAATAGTATATACTAGATTTATTTAGTACATATTATTATTATATATAGTATTTCAGTGTTTATAAGGTTTTATTGCTTTACATCCATTACCCCACGTGTGTTCATTTGTGCTTTTTCCCCCTTTGGGCATGAGAGGGGTTGATGACCCGCCCCGATGTAGGATGGTGGCATAACCCCTGGTTTGCTATAAACACAGAAGAAATCCACCGAGTGAAGCGAATGAGGTGGAACAATTCATATATCCGGACAATGCGCCAAAAAAGCAGTTACTGAAGCAACTGGATAAGATTTGAGAAACGGTTAGACGTTTCAGACAACCATCCGGGGTTTTTCGTCAGTGACACTGAAGAGATCTTGTTGGAGTTTTTATATCCTAGCTGTTATATGCAAAAGTGATCTAGCTGGAGAACAGGTTTATCTTAACTATGAGTTATCAATTCACAATTTACAATTTGCATATCAAAGGTAGGATATGGAAACTCTCTCCAACAAGATTTCTTCAGTGTCACTGACGAAAGACCCCGGATGGTTGTCTGAAACGTCTGACCGTTTCCAAAAATATCCAGTAGCTTGAGTAACTGATTTTTGGCGTATCTTATTACATGGGTGTCTAACCTTCATCGACGTATCCTGACAATGTGTGTGGACTATGGATAAGGTCATGTGAATTTCTCCTTACGGTCCTACCGTTCCCTCCCACAGACTGAATGGATCCTACGCGGCGCTTATACAGGGCCATGCCAACGATGCCCTGACAGACCTGACTGGAGGAATATGTGAAAGATTCAAAACTGGAAGACATGAAGAAGAAGTTCTGTACAAAACATTGCTGAAAGCTCAGAAACGCGGTTCTTTCATGACGTGCTCCACACAGGTGACAATTTAATTTGCACTGCGCTTTGGGATGTACATAATTTTGGGCCCCCTGGCATGTGACTTAAGTACTGCAGCAGAAATTCCGTTTTTTTGTTGTATCTTTTGACCTGGACGTGCCATGGTCTTGATTTTTGGTGGAGGTAGCTTGTGATGCAAGGAATACTTGATGTATGTTTGGGTGCCCTAGCAGGTTGTTCTTGAACTGTAGGGGCGTTTTTGTCAAAGTCGGTGCTTTTATAAGTGGCTTTTATGAGAGAACGAGCAGACAAACTTTAGCTCATTTTCATGTATTTTGTAGATTGTACCCGGAATTTTAACATATTCAATTCTTGTTAATTACTTTTGCACCCTGTTATACATTTTGAGGCATCGAACCTCCTCACTTCGGGGTCCTTAACAATGTAAATCCCCATAGATGAAAGACTGTGAGCTACCTTGAGTGTTGGAAGACCAAGGTCAACTTGCACCCCCCCCTGCCTTGGTACTGCACCAGAACTTCCGCTTTTGTATCTTTTGTCGTACACATGCCGTGGTCTTGCTTTTTAGCAGCAGAGACTACAGTATAGACATGCAGTGAATGATACATGTAGATATGTCAGTTTTTTACTTTTGCCTCTTTGAACCGACGCAGAGCACGTTTGACGAGGGTAGTAATGAAGGGTTAGTGAGCGGCCATGCCTACACCATCACAGGAGTCGAGAAGGTATGTTATCGCTATTGAAACACTTTCAAGAGACTTGTCAATCTGTGGATAGTTTCATCAGTTTGGTGCGACACTGAATAAAGTGCTTCGGTGACCGTCTGTCGCTTTCCCCAGGGCGGTTCTGGCTGGTTCACATTGTACTGCAGCAGTAGGTGTCGCTGCTTACAGTTACAGATGCAGTCACGAAACAATTTGCATATGTACAATACTGCTTTTGACAATTGATGCATTCTTAAGAAGTAGATTGACAATGTTGCATCGTTATTATTGTTTATTGACAACTGCTTGAATATATCACACTCCATTACGTTTCGGACCACATTTAAAAAAGGCAGTCACTGTATATTTGTAAATACTTTAAAATTTGTAACTGTAAACAGCAACTGTATCTGTAGCTGCATTTGGAACTGTATGCGGAGACACCTAGTGCCGTAACACAATGTGAACCAGTCAGAATTGCCCTTAAGGAAGGTAACAGACGGTCACCCAAACTTCGGCGTCGGTGTACATAAGATAACGGTTGTGTGAAAAGAGTGTCTTTATTGAAGATTTGCCAAGGGTCTTCTTTGAAAGCGTCTTGCGACCAGAGCATTTTCTTATAACTACATGTACGTTCTTGACGACATTAGATAAGGAACTCTGGAAAGACCCACAACCTTCTCCGGATCAGGAACCCGTGGGGCCGCCAGGAGTGGAAGGGAGCGTGGAGTGACGGGTCAGTAGGCTTTCTCTCATGTGTCACTCACGACGTAAGGCCGGCAATGATGCTGTCTGATCATGTTTATCAATCCAGAGCACACACACACAGACACAGATACACACACACATTCACACACACATACACACACACACGCACACAGGCGCGCGCGTGCACGCACACACACACAAGTATACACTAAAATACACACACAGGCACAGACACACACACACACACACACACACAGACATACACATACACACACACAAACATACATGCACACACAGACACGTACGCAGACATATATGAATAAGATATATTTACATATATGTACATATGTACATACGCATATATATAGAGAGAAAAAGAGACTGAGAGAAAGAGAAGAAGTAATACCAGGATACCCCATAAGCCCCGGTCACAAAGCGCGTACGATTTCTTGCGATGGTATATTCCGCATATCGTACGATGAGCGCAGTAAATCGCAACAAAATCGTAAGCAAAATCAGCCATCGCAGAGCATCGGATGATGTTCAAAATTTTTCCAGCGTCGTACGATTTTTCACTTGTGTTTCTTCTGAATAGCCGCCTGACCGCTTTTGCGCTTCTTTAACCAACCAGATGTGGACATAGCTGTTGAATACCTTCCTATAATATCTTTAACTGTAAAAATAAATTAAAAGAGACCATGACAACATGAGTATTACAAGCAAAGGTTCAAATCAAGGACAAGTACTGGTATGGTTATCTCGGCCTGTTTGCCGGCTCTTCGAGTCAAGCTTTTTCGAAGATCGTATTATGATATGCTATAAACAAAAATGCTATCAACAAAAATGCTATCATACAAAAATCATATCATAAGCATTATATCACATATATTTTCGACTCATAGAGCCTGCCTTTCTGTTCGAGTTGTCCCTATGGTTATTACGATCATGGTAAACTGACCCGAGGCAAACGAGAGCTGAGATTTGATCTAATTATGAACTCACGTGCATGTAGCGATATAACAATTGTCTGCATCACCTGTGCGTGATACTGAATCTGCCACGTGTAAAACATTGCCTTGAAGGTAGGCTCCTCAACGGGCGCGCTGTTCTCTGGTTGCTACTGTGGCAGTTGCGACTGATGTAGTTTCCCAGGCCTTTAGAATAGTATCTGCCATTTTTCTCCCAAACTAAATAATCCCCTTAACACTGCCTTTCGACTGCTGCTTTTTACCAATGTGCGGATTTGCATGACCTCTTATGTACTAGAATGTAGAACTGCTATATCTTTGATCATGTAAGATATACGTTTCCAGGTCATCAGAGTGGCAGAGAATGCCAGAAAACGTCCGACAGAGGCTTGGTTATGAGAACAAAGACGATGGAGAGTTCTGGTACGTAATGCGCTTGTGCGCCGAAGACACATCAAATACGTCACCCCGAATCAGCAGTAGAGTACAATTTTGTAGAATTGCATCAATGAACAGAAAACACGGCATGTATAAGATAGAAGAACTGTATTGCACAGCAATTGTGCGCAGTACATGTATGGCAACAACTATTACACATGGTGCAAAATAGAACATATGACTAAATACAAGGCTCTACATACACAGCACGCAGACTTGAAGCAACTGTTTATTGCTATCAGCATATCGCCAGCGAGCTATTCTTCACTGTATTATGCCACGTTATGCTATAGCTTTAGTCAATCATATCGACCCCGCGTCATGTATATAAGGTGAATGATTGTTACAATAACACCATGTATGCCCCCCCCCCCCCCTGTGGTAGGATGGAATGCGGGGATTTTTGTGAGTTCTACAGAGAGGTCACCATCGCTTCGCTGGCAGAACACGAGGTTGTTAAAACTGGTAAGCTCTTCTGTTGTACTTGGGATTTTCAATCTGTATGATGCTTGTTTTTTATGCAAAATGCCCTGCCATGGACTCCATGGCAGGGCATTTTGCATGGAGTGTTTTTTAAAAGACCCATGTCCACTTTTTTAAAAGACCCATGTCTACTAGAGGACGGGACCAAAAGTTTCATAGACCAATTCGAATTTCATACGTAATAACGAATATTTAACATTCCGTGTGTTTTGTTTTCTTCTAAATCATACTTACATATTGCACCATATTCCACTAATGAAATGAAGGGTCACATGAAACCAACTGGTCCCTGTACGGTCGGTCAGCGATCGCAGTCCAGTGGAATTCCTTATACCCCTGTCACATTGTCGACTTTAGCCGACTCTTAGCCGACCCAGGTCGGCAGTAGTTCGGGAGTTTGACGCTTATCTTTTAGTGCAGAACATGTACCAAACATGTCCTAACCATCTCCCGACCAGTAAATGACTTACTACCGACTGTGTCCCGCATGTTATCTACCCTATTCCCAATCATCCCGACCTCTAGCTGCAGACTGCCAAATTCGGCTGTGTGTAACTGGGGCTTGAGTCGACATGAAGCTTGAAGTGTGTTT
Source organism: Branchiostoma floridae (assembly GCF_000003815.2). Lineage (NCBI taxonomy): Eukaryota > Metazoa > Chordata > Leptocardii > Amphioxiformes > Branchiostomatidae > Branchiostoma > Branchiostoma floridae. The sequence goes on from NC_049986.1 coordinate 5,153,000, forward strand.
CTGCCTTTATCAACAACAATAAGTGTTTTACACTTTCATAAAGACATTAGGGCAGACGCCAGAACCAAGGTTTCTTCCAGCCATAGCCTATAAGATGGTGTGTATTCTTTGGTATAACCGCTTTGATTCTGTAACAGATGTGAAGTCGAAGTGGGACGTTGCACAGGAAATAGGAGAGTGGGAGAAGGGTGAAACCGCTGGAGGCTGCCGCAACCACATGAAAACCTACGCCAAAAACCCGCAGTACCTCTTCACACTGTCGTCTCCAGGTACGAAAATCCACAGTACCTTTTCTCACCATCGTCTGTAAGTATTAAAAAACACAGTACCTCATCACACTGTTTTCTGTAGGTTCTTAAAATCCGCAGTACCTATTCACACTGTTGTCTGCAGGCACGAAAAACCCACCGTACCTTTTCTTACCATCGTCTGTAAGTATGAAAAACACAGTACCTCATCACACTGTTTTCTGTAGGTTCTTAAAATCCGCAGTACCTCTTCATATTGTCGTCTGCAGGTACGAAAATCCACCGTACCTTTTCTCACCGTCGTATGTATGAAAAACACAGTACCTCATCAAACTATTTTCTGTAGGTACGTCGATGTAGGTTAGACATCCAGGTAATAAGATGCGCCAAAAATAGTTACTCAAGCAACTGGATATGGTTTTGAGCTAAAAGTAACTCGCGGCCAACAAGCCCAACACGATAAGGGGAAAGCCAGACAAAGGGACAAATTTGAACGTCTATTACAAAAAGAAGGGAACAGTCGTGCAGATAGGGACCCCAATTGGAGATCAAACAGTTCCAAAACCCCAGTTCAGACTAGAACAGACGAAAGGTGGATCAGGAATCTCAGTAGCCATACTCTTACAGAACCGAGAAATCGCTACTGTCTAAAGGCCTAAATTTTGCAGTAGCCCCTAACAAGATCCCCAGCATCGACATTGTCACAGAAACTGAGTCAGCAATCCACCGGGCCCGTTTGCCACAGAGACAGGCTGAAGCCTTACGCGCCAAAGTAGCTACCACTTTGAAAGTTTCAAAACCCCCTCCCAGCAACATCACTCGGGAAGAACAAACTGCTCTCAGAGATTTGGCCACCAATCAAGACATAGTAATTCTGCCGGCAGACAAGGGGAGATGCACAGTAGTCTTAGACAGGGAACAGTACGACAGAAAGGTACAAGATCTATTAGGGGACAAAAACACCTACGCGCCTTTGAAGAAGGACCCCACCTCCCAGTTTAAAGGGAAAATCATCACGGCTCTCAAGGAATTGGAAGACAAGGAAAAAAAGATTGACCGTGCCACCTATCTAAAACTCTACCCCACTTCGGAACAACCCCCAACCTTCTACGGCCTCCCACAAACAGGATGTCCCCCTACGCCCCATTGTGTCCAGCATAGGTTCTGTCACGTACGAGTTAGCAAAATTTCTAGCTAAGATCCTGGGACCTTTAGTGGGGAAGTCTCAACATCACGTTCAGAATAGTGCAGACTTCGTTGACAAAATCAAAGATCTCCGGGTAGAAGAAGATGAAATCATCACTTCTTACGATGTCTGTTCGCTTTTCACTTGCATACCTCCTAAGGACGCAGTCTCGGTAGTCAAGGAAGCCCTGGAGGCTGACAACACACTAACAGACAGAACCAAGCTATCTCCAGACCAACTGTGCAAACTGCTAGACCTTTGCCTAGGGTGTATTTCTCTTTCAAAGGACAGTTCTACCAACAACTGCACGGCTGGAGGAACACAAACACCTCCGAAGTGCATTGAACAAATGTGGTTACCAAAACTGGACTTTCAACAAAGCCCTCAAACCCTCGGACCACTCAAAGAAAACAGCCAAGTGCAAACCATTGACCGACAGAAAGAAAGCCAACATTACCATCCCCTATGACCAAGGAGTTTCGGAAAAACTCAGACGGATCTTCCAAAACTTCAACATCGCCACTTACTTCAAACCTCACTCAACCCTCCGACACAAACTGGTACATCCAAAAGACAAACCACAGAAAGGTACTAAGGCCAATGTAATCTACAGACTCAAATGCGAGGAACCCAACTGTAACAACACATACATTGGTGAGACTAGTCGTCCACTAAAAGCAAGGTACCAAGAACATTGCAAACCGAAGGCCAACGGCTACTCTTCTGCTATTTTCAACCACCTAGAACACAACCAAGGACATTCCTTCAACCTCCAATCTACCGACATCCTAGACCGCGAAGCCCGCTGTTTTGAACGGGGAGTTAGAGAGGCCATATATGAGAGAATATACAATCCCACCCTCAACAAAAAAGGGGGGCTACGTATGGAACTTTCCGGCACTTGGGACATAGCACTGACCCCCCCCCCCCCGCCAACAAAACTTTAGCTCCTGTAACTAAAACAACAGGAGCTAATTGACTCATTTGCATTAACTGTGTCTTAGCCTTGCTATCCTTTGAAATCCAAGTTGTCTTCAGCTTGACTTTGGTTTAGCTTTGTTTTCTTTGGAATCCAAATTGTCTTCAGTCTGAATTGTCTTACAACCTTTCCTATTGGACATCTGAAATTGTCTTCATTCATAGTTAGAGTATAAAAGACCTGTTTCTTCCAGATCTCTTCAGTGTCACTGACGAAGGATAGTGTATTCTATCCGAAACGTCTGACCGTTTCAAAACCATATCCAGTTGCTTGAGTAACTATTTTTGGCGTATTTTCTGTAGGGTCTTAAAAACCGCAGTACCTCTTCACATGTCGTAAGTACGAAAAACCCACAGTACCTTTTCTCACCGTCATCTGTAAGTATGAAACAAGAAAGCTTCTGAAAATAGCTGGCCGGTGCGTATTTTGGAAATAGCCTGGATGGTAAACAAAATCACACGAAAAAAGAGTTTTTAAACATCGAATTACTGAAATGGTCTTTCTTCTATTAAAAAAACACTACATGATATTTGTCTAACAAAGAAAAAAAAATTAGCAAGTGGGGTTCGAACCTACGATCTACGGCTGGAGAAGCCAACTAAGATAGGTTCCGTGCTCGGCCACGCTGGCTTGAATACGCAATAGCACGTATAGAAGGGCTATTTGGTTAAATTGACCGATCCATGCATCCATGGATCCATGCAACCGCTTCTCCCGTCTCACCGGCAAAAAGCCTTCACACTGTTTTCTAAAGGTTCGAAAGGTCACGCTTGCAACCGCCAATCGGGGTTCGCTTGCAACACCTCTAGGTTCCGTGAAGGTACATCTGCGTTATCGAACCCCACAGTGCCGCACCAATGCCCCAAGTGTAGTGGGATACAACCTTAAGCTGGGATTTTCCTACCTTACACTCAGGTTTGGGCGGATTCACAGAAGTTTAAGATTTCAAAATCTTGTTACGATACACAAATGTTAATCTTGAGAAATTCATGAAGGCTATATGCAGCCACTTTGTTTCCTTAATCGCTGCCTAATTTATTGTAACCAACTCATTCACATACCAGATCACTTTGACCCTGAAGAGGACGATGAGGAAGACCGCGGCACATGTGATGTGTTGATTGGTCTCCATCAAGAGTTGCCGAAATTCAAAGGGAAACTCGAGCACATCGGTTTCCAAGTATACGAGGTAAGACAAAAAAGTCATTTGTAAAGCTAAGGGCACAACCCGCCGTACGTGCAATTTGTCCATACGTTTTTTTGGCGACGCCTCAGGGGCGAGCCAAATGGTATATATTATGTTCAGTCTGCAAAAATTCTAGGAATTGCACAGGCATGTTTCCACAGGCATGGATGGAATAGCCTCAATGAATGTGAAATGGAATTTGGGTCATGTCCCAGGAAGCTGGGATCAGGGGGATGGTTGGGTCAGCTGATAGGGATAGCCATTTACCATAGGTAGACAGGAAATGTTACATATGAAGGTCATAATCTTGAACACTGTTGTCTATATACATGTAGCTAGTAGTTGTTGTCATACATTGTCAGGGGTGCCTAAGCATCTGCACGAACCCTATGAGATTCGTAAGGACATTATGTGATACGCACGAATCACTATGTGAAAACGCACGATCCTTATGAAAATCACACGAATCACTATGCGAAAACGTACGAACCTTATGTGATTCGCACGAATCACTATGTGACACACACGAACCTTATGCGATTTGCACGAATCGTATGCGAAAGCAAAAAAGTTCATTCCGCATGCACTACAGGTGTCGAGCCCAGACCGGGTAGTCAAGCTGTCCAAGTCCCAGCTGTGGAATGCTACACCCGTCTTCATGACTGCGACTTACTACAACAACCGGGAGGTCACTCTGCGCATTCAGATGGAGCCCGGCACGTACGTCATCATCCCCACTACGTACCAGCCAAACAGAGAGGGCCCATTTCTTCTCAGAGTCTTCACTGAAAGACCAGTCCAGCTGCGAGAATTGGGGTAAGGTTTATCGTTGAAAAGATTCATTAGTCACGTATATACACAGTTAATAGGATTTTCATCAAGCAGTGACTACTTTTTAAATTTTCGATGGCTATCAGACCATCTTGATCATGGAGTTACCCAGTTCTCGTGAGAGTTGCGAGAACTAGGTCAAGGCTTGCGTGGATCTTCTGCCCCTCACCCCGCCTCTTTGTGGAGTAAGGGTAAATAGGACTTGGGCAGCTCCCAGCCATCATCGCGAGAACTGGGTCACTCCGTGATCAATATGGACTGATAGCCATCGAAAATTTGGAGGTTAGTGTGTTTACCTTTAAAAAGTAGTCATTGCTTGATGAAAATGGGGTAAGATTATTACGAGGCCGAGTCAAAAAGTAATGTATATGGTTTATAGCAACCTCACTTTTTTCATGAAATGAGTTGAAATTTGACCCTAAGGTAAAGCCACATATGTTCTTGAGACTGTAATATCCCAATTTAGTGTAGTTCAGATTTCTCAGAGAGACTGAATTGATTTCCACACCCCTAGAGGTCTCTCAATGCTCAATGCTAAATGTCTCTATAGGTTACAGGAAATGTTGATCCCTGAACTCACCGTGTTCACTCTTTAAAGCTGCTAGAATATGGTGAGTTGTTATATAAGAGGCAGTTGGATTCATAGCCGAATACGTCTTACATAACTCTCCACCCCAGCAGTATAAAAAGAAAAAATGATTGCATTTCAAAAGTGAAAATAAGCAAGTGGATTATAGAGCTATGTACTTTGATACATGTGCGGTTTCAGTCTCCTACAATGGCTTAAAGTATGAGATTTTTTTATTGTACGTTACCCTGTACTGCTATGTGCTTCTGACGGACTTCCAAAGGTATGGTCAATTTGTAACTCATTCACTCGTAATATAAAGAAATTGAGATACACATGAAGTTGCAGCCTCAAGAAGATATATGCCCTTACCATTGTGCCAAATGTCAACTCATTTGACGGAAAAATGAGATTGTTATGGCTATAAGATCACTTGCTCTTGTGCTTCCCATAAAATCCTTTATCATCTCAGGCATGTTTTGATATGGCATTTAACGTGTCGTGATTTAGATGTCCGGTTCTTGTCTGATCTTGTGAAAAATGCCCACTGACGGATGTGATGTTTCCATGCAGAGAGCTTGAATGAAGAGGTCAGTGACCCCATGGAGGACACGTTAAGTTGGGCTTTTTGCGACAATCGTACGGTTAGAACATTGCAGTGCAGCGGTGAATAGTTTCATCGGGTTGGTACGTCACTGAATAAAAGAGGATGTTTTTGCACACCCGTTCCTTTAGTTTTATACCTACGTTTCGGTGAATGTCTGTCACCATCCTCGGGGCAATTCTGACTGGTTAATATTGTACAGCAGTTCTAGGTACAGATGTGGTTACAAACTTGCATCATGCTTTACTAATAAAGCGATGTCGAGGTGAACACACACACACACACACACACACACACACACACACACACACACACACACACACACATGCACACACACACATACACATACACACACACACACACACACATACACACAAAAGAGGGTCTGTCAGATTGATAAAACAATCTGTATTGAGTTAACATGTACGTATGTAAATAGTATTGAGTATGGTCTATGTTGCTTTTGTTGCGTGGATGAAAAGAGTAAAACCATATATAAAACAATGCTCACTAGATGTCCTGTTACCGTCCGGACATTTACGCTCACGATGTAATGTTTTACAATGACAGTAACTAATTTGGTATTTGCTTTATCTACATAGCTTCAGTTGACGGATGGATGGCAGAATTAAAAATAAATTCAGTTGCCTCTTTAGTTCATTCGTCGATTTAAACTTTTTTTCTTATTTGAAACAGTGACTGGAATTGACGTAACTACTTCGTTGAATTGTCCATGATCTGATGTGTCAATAAAAAGCTATCTATATGACATATTTGATCTTGTTCTTTGATCTGAAGCAGAAACTGATACATTGCGCAAGGAGCTATGGTACTCTCAGTGTGGAATCTGGTCCTGTCCCTGGTGCTGAACTCACATTCACACTGATTATCCACCTACTGACTTCACACTGGTTCTGTCCCTGGTTCTGAACTCACATTCACATTGATTATCCTCCTACTGACTTCGCACCTCGTGGCGCAGCGGCAGAATGTTCGGCCCATGACCGAAAGGTCGCGGGTTCGAATCCGACTGCCGTGGTACCGATCTTGTGCCCTTGTGAAAGGCACTTTACACAACTTTCCTCACTTTACTCAGGTGAAAATGAGTACCTAGCTTCGGGTAGGTCCGACCCTCGGATAGGACGTTAAATGGAGGTCCCGTGTATGGGGAGAGTCACACCCCATGCACGTTAATACATACCGTATCAGCCACATGGTGATTTACATCATTCACCCGGACGGGAGACCTGGCGCATCCCCGTCTTGTATTCAGCTAGAAGAAAGGGTATGCCACCCCGTAAGGGGCGGTATGACCCCAACGATGCTGTAATACACCGATGCACGTTAATACATACCGTATCAGCCACATGGTGATTTACATCATTCACCCGGACGGGAGACCTGGCGCATCCCCGTCTTGTATTCAGCTAGAAGAAAGGGTATGCCGCCCCGTAAGGGACGGTATAACCCCATCGGTACTGTAATACACCGTATGACTATGACTGACTGACTGACTTCGCACTGGTCCTGTCGCTGGTGCTAAACTGTGAAAGTCAGTAGGAGGATAATCAGTGTGAATGTGAGTTCAGCACCAGGGACAGGACTAGTGTGAAGTCAGTAGGAGGATAATCAGTGTGAATGGAGTTCAGCACCAGGGACAGGACTAGTGTGAA
>NC_049986.1:5160618-5174661 GCF_000003815.2 Branchiostoma floridae
CGCTGGTGCTAAACTGGGAAAGTCAGTAGGAGGATAATCAGTGTGAATGTGAGTTCAGCACCAGGGACAGGATCATTGTGAAGTCAGTAGGAGGATAATCAGTGTGAATGTGAGTTCAGCACCAGGGACAGGACCAGTGTGAAGTCAGTAGGAGGATAATCAGTGTGAATGTGAGTTCAGCACCAGGGACAGGACCAGTGTGAAGTCAGTAGGAGGATAATCAGTGTGAATGTGAGTTCAGCACCAGGGACAGGACCAGTGTGAAGTCAGTAGGAGGATAATCAGTGTGAATGTGAGTTCAGCACCAGGGACAGGACCAGTGTGAAGTCAGTAGGAGGATAATCAGTGTGAATGTGAGTTCAGCACCAGGGACAGGACCAGTGTGAAGTCAGTAGGAGGATAATCAGTGTGAATGTGAGTTCAGCACCAGGGACAGGACTAGTGTGAAGTCAGTAGGAGGATAATCAGTGTGAATGTGAGTTTCAGCACCAGGGACAGGACTAGTGTGAAGTCAGTAGGAGGATAATCAGTGTGAATGTGAGTTCAGCACCAGGGACAGGACTAGTGTGAAGTCAGTAGGAGGATAATCAGTGTGAATGTGAGTTCAGCACCAGGGACAGGACTAGTGTGAAGTCAGTAGGGGGATAATCAGTGTGAATATGTGAGTTCAGCATCAGGAAACCCAAATTTATCAAAATCAAATACTTTGGAATTTCGCTGCCTCTGACTGCAAAAAAAGACACATATACATTCTGACACCCAATTTGAGGCAAACTAGTCTGCAAAACGCAACATCCTCCATTCACAAACGATTAGGTCCAGGTTCAGGTCCGGACCTGATCCACTGCACGGACCTGGAACGTACCTGGACCTGGATTTTCTGTTTGGTGTAGCCTTAGTCTCTAAGATCAACTATCGTATTGGCCTCCATAGCAGGTTGTCTGTGGGCCTTATAATTTTTTTTCTCGTAATACACTCTTCCTGACCTTTTCTTTTTGTACTGGGTCGTTTGTGCCTACTATGAAGGCTATATCGTGCATTATTTTGTTTCTTTCTTTTCCAACAAAAAAGTATTCTTTAGGGTGACTCATGAGAATCGGCTGCCGTGAAAGAAATAAGAAAAGTAAAAGACACTAACGTACACACGGACGCAAATACAAGAGTCTCGTCCCTTGTATCACTTAGGTAAAATTGTATGGACCTAAAATGCGCAAAATAAAACAACTGACAAGACAAGGTTTGAGTATTTTCCATGTTTTAAGCACATGTAATGTTCTTTCACACAAACAATTCTGTACAAGTAGGAAGAAGAAGACAATTAATGACAGATATCACGGCTAACATCTACAGAATAGTTGTGTCTAATATGTTTGATTGTCAATGCTTAATTAGGCAGTGAATATCTTTGCTTATGTCATTCCCTAAAAAATTGAATAAACATTGAAAGAAATGAGAACCTGTGAAATGTTTGATTAGTTTCTAGCAGTGTTTGTTCCAACAATAACGTAAATAATGAAAACACCTTTTCATTTCCTAGACTGTAGCTGGCAGTCTTGAGTTGAGGTCTTGGAAGATTTCAACGCTATGATAAAATCTGTCAGACGCCAGTCTTTTTTAAAAAGAGAGTCTTTTGTATACTGATCACTTGAAGGCATGCTTGCATCAGGTCTTGTTTAGCGGATCAGATGACAATAATGTTAACAGGCTTACTTTTACTACAAGTGCCAAAGTAGCTCTCATACAATTCTCTCGACCATTAATACAATGGCAGCTAGTGGCCTTTCCAAACAAATGCAAACCTACAGCAATCCCACCTGTACATTCTTGCTATTGAATGCATACAATGCCATGCACAGCTATAATGTACATCACGTAATGAAGCTAATTAAGACTTCAACCATTTATACAAAGATGTTCTATATGGGATATTAAAACAGGACAGCATAGGATTAAAATTACACAGCCTTGGAGACCAGCTTGTCTGTAGTGTTTTGATGACAGTTTAAACATGATATCCAAAACAAAATAATCAAGACCCCAAAAATGACCCACACATTAGAAATGTGACTGGAACAATAAGCTTGCTCACTGTTTGGAGTGCTCATGTTCAGTGTGGTACATTTCGGGAAATATATGAAAATTGAGGACCAAATGCTATTTTTTACATATATATATTGCCGCTATTGCTAGGGGCCTTGCTTACAGTATACTAGTAGCACACTGCACATGTGCACTTAAAACTATGAACCAGCTTATAAAGGCATCCATTTACCTTTCACAATTCCTGCAGTGACATGTCCATTAGGTCAGGTGACAGTAGTTTGGTCAGTCTTCCAAAGACGGTCACAGGTTTTACCAAAATTTATTCCAAAGAAGGTTGTACATTCAGTATCTAGATGCAAAAATAGAAGGTTCATACCACATAAAGAAGCATAAGAATTTCTGTGTTTGAAATACTCTATCAATGTTTCAGAAAATGACACTTGACTATCGCCAGTTCTCCTTTATCCTTGAGGTACCTATATCTGTTGTATCTATAAACAGGTTATCATACAACACGGTGTATTCCGCATCACCCTTGTTCCCAGCCCTCCCTAGACTACGATATAAGTATACTACGATTGTTCTGTACGACAGTTTGAACAGTCGATATTCTTAAACGCATGCCTTCCGAATCACGCACATGGACAAGATTGCCAATTTCAGTGTGTACCGTATAAAAAAGAATCACAAAGCGCACAAGATGCTCAGTGTATATGTAACCATTTTACTTACAGTTGAGGCCGATGGAATGACTGAACTTTAGTCGAACTGATGCCTGAGGATGGAATATTCAGTATACCCGACGCCGCAGCGCTTGTTCCCTCCGATGTCTGAGGAAGGAATGAGACGTTCAAAGTAACACTGCTGAACTCGAATGCATTTGACCGTGACCTCGAAAGGTTGAGGACACCTGTTACCACGCAGCCACGCAGGCGCCAATAAACCATTCATTCATTCAGCCTACCACGTGGCTGTCACCCGATTGCCTTACACTACAGTAGGAATAAATGCCAGACCCTTATAGTACAATCATGCCTCATCGGGCTAGGTACAGGTTATCTATTTTATGACTTAACAAGCGTTCGCAGAACTCAACCTTCGTGAACTGGGTGATGGTGCGGTGTTGGAGGGTTTATATGTAGACGTGTCATTGGCTAGCTTAACAGTATATCATGTTGTTGGAATTATACATGGATTTTGATGTGTTTGGTTGTGTTGCATGGTTTATTGGGAGTGGAATAATTGGTTTGGACAGATTGTGATGGTATTTGGGTGGTATGACGGCGAGGTTGTTTGATTTGGATGGTGAAAGTTTTGAGTGTGGTTTGTTAATGCGGTCGTTACGTTATTATGTGTGAGCTTCCTTTAGTTATGTGTCGTCCGCAGAGCGTCGCTTGTAAGTGGAAGTGTGAAGGCGAGGTGTTGAGAGGATGTTGTTGGTTTTAAATATGAAACTGTGAGGTGCATGTCAGGATGAGCGTATTCTACGTCAGGCCGACATTATTGCAGACTTTTGTATGTCATTAAGAATCTAAACGGCAAGTTACTTGGAATCTTGGCAGTAGGTGGTCAATGTTATCTGTGAAATGCATTGAGAAGTTGTAGAATATAATGCGAAGACACAGCGTTTGTGGTTTTTACTATGGAATGGAATGTATGTGTACGCTATGGCCTGCTACAAATTGTGTAAAATGAAACCGTGTCTCTACGATTTACGGGAGCTGAAGAAGGCCTGCTTACGCTTTTTGGGAGAAAGCATGGAGACCGTCACATAGGAAGGTGCGCCGAAAAAAGGGATTTAGGCAGTAGGCTGTATCTTAAAAGTATTCTATCATCCATCCTTTCTTGTCTGTGCACATGACACAAACTGTCCCTGTCCATTCATTTCCATGGACAAAGCAAATACCTTTCATGGTCTTTTGAAGATAAAGACTTATATTGACTGGGCTAAAATCGACTGTTGCATCAAAATATCAATAAAATAACACATGAAAGTTGATGAAACAATAACGTTGACCACATCAACGCCGTCATTGGTGAGATCCACATAAATGATCTTTACATCCCCAGCGAACACGTCCAAAATGTGATGGCTGGTGTCGTCACGGAATGCTCCTCCTCAGGTACTTTTAAGTATAACTTCCATTTTGGGCTTGCGACTTGGAACTCATGGAACTTTTCAGATGACCCCTTTTCTCTTACCCAATCGTTTTAGTAACCTATCAGTACAAATGACATGAATCTGCTAACTAGCACTTGTGACCTATATACTCTACATTACATCGCTTGGAAAACAAGACATAAAAGTATAATTTCCATTTTGGGCTTGCGACTTGGAACTCATTGAAATTCTGACATGACCCCGTGTCTCTTGCCCAAACGTTCTCGCCACATATCAGTACAAATGGCGGGATTATGCTAATTGGCACTTGTGACCCACCTTTAATTAATCGCTGGGAAATCCAGACATGAAAGTACAAATAAGATATATGGGCTTGCGCCTTGCAACTCATGGAACTTATGAGATGATCCCGTGTCCCTTACACATGATCAAGAAAGGCGCCAATCTTCGAAGGGAAAAATTTGCCGCAAGGAAAGCCAATTTTTGAATCATCAGCGGATTTCTTTGGACATAGGAATGTTCAGAAGTCTCATAACTTTGACAAATTCTAGATAAAGTTCACCAACACGTTGCAAATGGACATAAAAACCAAATTGTGACTCACTTTGTTGTCAACAACATGGTGAAAACCGCATGACGCAACGCGCTGGTGTTTATTTTAGGCAAGTTGAAGAGTGAGGTCATACCTTCGTCATTCTCCCTTGATATAGGCCACACTGAGTTGATAAAATTTCAACTCTGAGATGTACATGGCATGTATTTGTCAAAGTATTGACTTCTCCGGGTAGAGTAGTTAATTTCCAACCATTTAGCCAGATTATGGGAGCCCTACTGACAACCATGACAAGCCGCGCGTCGCCCGGTAAATTCAGTCCAGCTGGCCCGCGCCGTGTCGTGGCGGGAACGCTTTATCCGCCCGCACGAGGCTTGTCAGTCAATAGGACTATACGCCTCGCGACACCTTTTCTGTCCGGGATAACATACAGCATGCATAATTTCTTCCTTGGAAGAGAGACCAAATGCTTATCCCGACAAGAAATTTGTCCGATTTCAGATACACAATAGGTATGTGTAGTGTAGAACTTCCTGGTCCTTTGCTATAACCACCTCATAAAACCACCTCGTTCGCTTCGCTCACTCGGTGGTTTTATGAGGTGGTTATAGCAAAGGACCAGGCGTTATGACACCATATATACCGAGGAACAGGTGGGTCATTAACCCTATTATCATATAGCTTACCCACACTGACCCATTTAAGAGTAGAGTAGAGTAGAGTAGAGTTTCCGGTTGAGTAGGAGCGACAAATTCCTTTCTAAAACATACATCTTTTATTCAGTACATACGTTTGAACAGTGAATTTGAACAACATAAAACTTGTGCGTGAAATGTATTTCTGTTCCAAGGCTTAAAATAAGAACAAAGTCGATTCATTATGTTACAAACTGTTGCACGCTATCTGTGAAATGCATTGAGAAGTTGTAGAATATAATGCGAAGACACAGCGTTTGTGGTTTTTACTGCCGGCTTTCCTGAGGCATTCCGGGATCCCTGTGCTTCACAGCTCTTGAGAATCTCGTTCACTACGAACCCAGACACGACTTCTCCGAAGAAAGGTAGCATTTTGGTCCTCCAGCGCCATGACCGCTACTCAATGGCGGACAGTGGTGTTATTGTCTTCTGAACTTGAATGGGCGGGGGTGCAAATAATTTTATTTTCCATTTGCAGTTTAAATTGGACATGACTTGAAATATATTTTATTGTCTTAGATATTATAGGTAATTCAATGTTGTTTTAAGACGGCAAATGTTTTCTTTGAACAAAGAAACACGCACTACCGATGTTAATAGAGGGAGCCATCCCCCCTGCCATGCCTGTACTTATTCCCCTATCTTGGCAGATGGACGATTCCTGGATATCTCTTTCTGATTGGCCAGCGTCCTGTTTGTCTGTCCTTCTGATTGGTTTAAACTTTCAAAAGTTTTTAATGCACACGTGCGATAATCAAAAATTTAATGCACGGCTGTTACGGCGTCATAACCAGCATGAAATGGGGCCTTCTGATTGGCCCACGTCCCCTGGCTATATGATAATAATGGTTAACTAGGTATCTGAATACCAAGAATTACGATGATCCCTTTATCCTTTCTTGAGTTCTCCTTCTGAAACTAAGCCGGCTCCTGCAGTTAAAAAAAGGCTGCTAGGGGGCCAAACATACACCACCCCAAGAGAGCGACTAGTGAAAAACAACAGCCAAAACACAACACCGACTGAGAAATATCACTACGAAATCCGAGTGCACACTTTGATGTGAAATCCACTATTAGCGATGAAAAACTCGACAAACCGGCAAACCGCGATGGAAAGGCGTCATCCTGACAAGAAACATCGTTAAATGCCGAGTAGTGAATACACCCCTCTTTATTATTATCTCCATGAAAAATGGAGATACAGTTTTGGGTGTGTCTGTGTGTGTGTCTGTGTGTGTGTGTCTGTGTGTCTGTGTTTCCTGATATTTGTAGTCAGCATAACTCAAGAGCCTCTGGATGGATTATAATGATATTTGGTATGTGGGTAGGTGTTAGGAAGACAAAGGTCAAGGTCAATTTTGAGCCCCCTGGTATGTGACCTAAGTACTGCAGCGAAAATTCGTTTTTTTATTATTTTGAACTGGATGTGCTGAGGTTTTGATGTTTTGGTGGCAGATAGCTTATGACGTAAGAAATAGGTGGTGTATGTTTGGGTCCCCTAGCCGGTTGCTCTGGAACTGCAGGGGCGTTTTTTAAAACTCTTTTTAGGAGGATAAGTGATTTAGATGATATTTGGTATGTAGGTAGCTTTGACAGAGATGTACATCCTAAAGTGAAGACTATGCAAACTGTCTCTTAATTTCCATAACTAATGAAGGAAATCTATATTTGTAGTGTTTTCAATTATAGGACTCAAATACCTGGAGTATATGTAGTTTGTGGCTGGTGAAACATTAGCAGATTAGCAGATAACAATTATGCAAATTCGGAAGTAATTTACATGATCAGAATATTTCATGGACATATGAGGTCTCCGAACTTTTGTTTACCAGGTTTCTGTCATGTTTTCCTGAAATATTGTTGGCAACAATTTTACGAAGTTTGACAAATTTTCCATTTTTTCGTAATGCCATGGCAACCGTTTGTTGACAGGCAGTTTTGCCAAAAATCACCATTTTTGGTTCAAACAATGTAGTTTTCACATTTATTTGCTATATTACTGCTATTTTGTTACATAAATAGAATCTTATATTATTAAGCATATCTTTCATAATTATATATGCATAAATTATGCTAATTTGATGACGTCATCAGCCCAAAATGGCTGACCGAATGGCCAGATCAAGAATAGCAAGCTAATTATCCCATAAAATTTGTAACTACCTGGTATTTTGTAATCAAAAACCATCTAAATGAATGAACTTAGTCTATTTCCATTGTCTTTTGTGATTATTTGTTGCAAAAAAAGTATTTAAAAAAATTCAAGGTGGTGGATATAATATGGCGGAGCCCAACTCATATGTTAGATGTGCATGACGTCATCTTATGACGTCATTTTGACGTTATTGATGTTGCTATTGGCAACGCAAGTCGTAATAAACATTATTATTCTATTATCTGCACTTGTTACATTTTCGTAGCATAACTTGAATTTTTCTGAGAATACCCTTTTTTCATGGGTCCGGCCAATATAATCAAATTGATGACGTCATAATTACGTCATCTTACGTCAACGTAACGTCAAACGTCTAAAACTTGTCAGATATGTCGACATCTTGTCCTGAAAATTTCGTGGCCCTAAGGCACGTCGTGATAGAGTTATAGGACTTAGAAGTGGAGGGCCTCAAAAGCCCCCCCCCCCCCCCCCCCCGGTCCAGGGATGACCAAAAAAGCCCGGTCTGAATAGGGTTAAGTCGCAAACTATGAATGAACACTGGCTAGATAATCGGTGACTTATATAAAAAAAAGAATGGTTAAGCTCCGAGGCATCAGTCTTAGGGCTGGGTATCGGTACAGCGTACCGTTACAAAACCAGTTTTTCTTATTGGACCGGTCCAGAAAAACCGGACCTGAAAAAAATTGGGTGGACCGAATGTTGGACCGATTGGAAATTTAACAGATTATTTTATAAGGCATTCAAACGTTTTGGCGCTTGCAGGTGGAAAAAATAACAAGAGTGAAGTAGAGTAGAGTTTATAGTAATTTCTAACAAGTTTTACAGCCAATCGTACAGGTGCAGCTAGCGTTGTAGGATTTTAAAACGCCAGTGTAAGTCTAATACACCACCAAACAGATTTCTTTCTAGTGAAATGGACTATTGGTATGAGTCATACTGAAACAGGTCCAGGTTCAGGTCCGGACCTGGACCTGGACCTGATCCTTTGGACCTGAACCGGACCTGGACCTGAATTTTCTGTACCGGTACCCAGCCCTAATCAGTGTACATGTGCAAAGGAAGTTTCCAATCCCATAATGTGCTTATGGAATGATCGAACGTTACCGTAATGACGAAAAGGGCCCATACAACTTACCGCAGCAGTGCAACGTTTATATCCAGCGCCGAAAATCCCATGAGGCGAAAATCCAAGTTTAATACGAGCGTCCAAGCAAATAGAGCGACCGTCTGAAAACTCGCTAACATTCGATTGTACCGGGTGGTTCTGCTTGTCTACGTGCACACTGGAAGGTCAATTGTATTACATTATTAGCACATTCTTCTTTCCGCTTGCGAGCACAAATTCGTTTATATCAATGATTTTCAAACCAACTATTTTCGTGTAGCACAGGTGTCGTGTAGTTCGTCCTATATGACCCTTCTCTGCATCTCTTGTTTTGTCTGTTCCTTGTGCTGTTCTGAAACCAACATAAATTAGCTGATATTACAACATAAAAACGTTATTATGATCGATAGTTTCATTATATACCTGCTTTCGTCCACTTTGTGTAGTATTAAAAACGTTATCGTCAGAAATAAAGAATCACTTAAGTATGGTCTCTTGTCATGACTGTCTTGAAATAAGCATTTTCTCCAGCGACAGAAAAAATAACTCGTGATTTAGGGTGTTGACAGCGTACTGGTCAGGTGGCGTATTTCATTAAAGTCTGTGGTTCACTTACTGACCAAGCGTGTTTTAATCTTGGCCCTTTCCCGGCATGTTAACTGTGGCTCTATTTAACCAGCATCGTACCGATAAGGTTGATGGTTGTTGTTACACTCCTGTCACACTATGTTCGATCTTCGGACGTACTTCACGATCGCTTGAAGGTCGGCCAATTTTAGATCTTAAGAGGGTTGCGCGTATTTTTCGCCTCAAAACTGTCCCTGTCACATATACGCGAGGCTCGTGCGATCGCCTGTGAACAAATCTATGATAATGAACCTCCCATGACCACTTGCACGCGGACAAGGTAACAAAAAAAGTTCCTCACATAAAGACATAAATATAGAGATAAATAAATGTTGATTTGTTTGCTGTAGGAATCTTTTTGAACAATCAATGGAATGCGTGGGCATAATAGAAATGATGAAAAAAGAAATTGTGTCACAAAGCCAGTCTACATACTACCACAGGGGCCACAATGTCAAGAATTACCCTCAAGTTTCGGGAAAGTCAATAGTTGCAAACAAATGGAAGTCGGATGAACGTCGCCCGACTGACAGGCGTTCGCCATCCAATTTGCGGTCGATGATCAGACTGTGCTCGCCTATCACCTGGAGAATGATTGATCATAGTTATGTGTACGCATGTGTGTACATAGTGAAAACTGGCGCCGAGGAAGAAGGGCAAAAAGGTTACCGAGACTAAGGTGCCAGAAGAGCGCGGCTTCGGAGACATAGAAGCCCAGGAAGATGAGATGGTAAGGAGGAACAGGAAGAAGAACATGACCGACCAACGTACAAAGTGCCATAGCATAGTTCTACGACAGGGGTCAACATGACTAGAACATTTCCCGACACAAGCAGGATGCGCGTAGGAAACACGCCCGACTTCACTGACTTTGCACAAGTCGAGCGAGATGTGGAGGAAGGTCGTCAGAGTTTTGTACGATACTCTTGTGGGGCCGTCTCAGTTTTAGCGAGAATCGTCAGATTTTTTTAGGTTAAATCGGTCTTCAATCGTTAGATTGACGTCCGACTATCAATCGAATGTCGCCGATACCTAGACAAGGTACGGACGACCTGCAGGCGACTCGGCAACGAGCTGTGTGAACTCAGAGATCACCGCGACCATCATACGACCCCAGAAAGTCGCCGCCGATCCCTAAATATCGTAGTCTGGGTACCATCCGGATAGTACTTCGCTCCTATGGTCGCTTCTGCTATCCGTCTGGAGACCTGCACACTCAAACCGTTTGGTGCTAACGTCATTAACGTAATGAGCGAATCAAGGAATAGGTTCTAGAGCGCTCGTTAGTTGACAACAGACCCTCCCGCAAGTACGGAGGGCTTGTCCGGTGTTGGAACGCCTGTTCGAACGATCGCTTGAACATCTTCCATAATTCGCTTATATGTGGGGACCAATAATCGCCTGCGTCTAAAATTTTGATGATTCCAGACGTTAAGATGGTCCGCGTTCTCAGACGGAAACACCGGGAAGCGACTGTCTAAATATATAGTGTATAATGAATGTCAGAGCTAGAAGCAACTGTCTATACTATATAATGAACGCCGGAGCGAACTACTTTCCGGATGGTACCCAGGCTATAAATATCGCAAATGATTGATAGAACGCCAGAAGAAAAACTTTTTAAAATTGCGCGACAATTGTAAAGGTACAATGTATTACAAACTGTGTATACAATGGAGTTGAACTATTGCGAGTGTCTCTCAACTTAACTAATCTAATCTAATGTAACATCATAAACAATCTAGTTAATATTATACAAGCTATACACTTCAGAACAGTATATCAATATTGCATTATCTCGTTTTTGCAAGGAGTGGTAAATGAATTGGACAGGACATGATGATAACACATTGAATATCTCTGTCTTAGCATGTGGTAGTACATTGTATCTGACTTACATACAATACTGACTTACATACAATACACCGGACGTCTTACTGTCGAAAATGTCATTTAGAGCTCGCAGATTCGTCGTCCGATCGATATTGGGAGTCAGACTAGACTCGGATTTGGCAAATGCGAAGATAATAAGCTTAAAAGATTTGGGTCTCAGCTTTAGCTATAGCTCTAAACAACATATTGTAGACATGAAGTTTCTGACTGCTGTCTGTATGCGTATCGTGTATCACTTTTTCAACAGGCGGAGAAAAACCAAGGAAAGACCGCCGGATGTTGGCACCAGGACATGCTGGTCGCACGTCCGCATCGACCTAGTGCGAAAGAGCCGGGGTCTGGGGCCGTCTGAGCGCCTGGAGAGGTGAAAGTGGGTCTTTACCTGGCCAGGGTGATGACGTCACGCCTGCCTGTTGAGCCGCGGAATGTATCATGGCAATATATGTCGAGATAGAGACATCTATGCCCCAGACTACGGTGCCCGTCCGGAGCGCCTACGCCAGGCGCACGGCTGGGCACCCATGGCGATCGCGTATCGCGTCGCGGCTCTTAAGGGCCCTTAAATTACCCTGGGCCCCATTGGAATGCATTACGCCAGGGTAATTTACGCCTATTTTTTTTAGACCAAGGAAAGACCGCCAGATGTTAGCACCAGGACATGCTGGTCGCACGTCCGCATCGACCTAGTGCGAAAGAGCCGGGGTCTGGGGCCGTCTGAGCGCCTGGAGAGGTGAAAGTGGGTCTTTACCTGGCCAGGGTGATGACGTCACGCCTGCCTGTTGAGCCGCGGAATGTATCATGGCAATATATGTCGAGATAGAGACATCTATGCCCCAGACTACGGTGCCCGTCCGGAGCGCCTACGCCAGGCGCACGGCTGGGCACCCATGGCGATCGCGTATCGCGTCGCGGCTCTTAAGGGCCCTTAAATTACCCTGGGCCCCATTGGAATGCATTACGCCAGGGTAATTTACGCCTATTTTTTTTAGACCAAGGAAAGACCGCCAGAATGCATTACGCCAGGGTAATTTACGCCTATTTTTTTATATATGTCGAGATAGAGACATCTATGCCCCAGACTACGGTGCCCGTCCGGAGCGCCTACGCCAGGCGCACGGCTGGGCACCCATGGCGATCGCGTATCGCGTCGCGGCTCTTAAGGGCCCTTAAATTACCCTGGGCCCCATTGGAATGCATTACGCCAGGGTAATTTACGCCTATTTTTTTTAGACCAAGGAAAGACCGCCAGATGTTAGCACCAGGACATGCTGGTCGCACGTCCGCATCGACCTAGTGCGAAAGAGCCGGGGTCTGGGGCCGTTTGAGCGCCTGGCGAGGTGAAAGTGGGTCTTTACCTGGCCAGGCTGATGACGTCACGCCTGCCTGTTGAGCCGCGGAATGTATCATGGCAATATATGTCGAGATAGAGACATCTATGCCCCAGACTACGGTGCCCGTCCGGAGCGCCTACGCCAGGCGCACGGCTGGGCACCCATGGCGATCGCGTATCGCGTCGCGGCTCTTAAGGGCCCTTAAATTACCCTGGGCCCCATTGGAATGCATTACGCCAGGGTAATTTACGCCTATTTTTTTTAGACCAAGGAAAGACCGCCAGATGTTAGCACCAGGACATGCTGGTCGCACGTCCGCATCGACCTAGTGCGAAAGAGCCGGGGTCTGGGGCCGTTTGAGCGCCTGGCGAGGTGAAAGTGGGTCTTTACCTGGCCAGGCTGATGACGTCACGCCTGCCTGTTGAGCCGCGGAATGTATCATGGCAATATATGTCGAGATAGAGACATCTATGCCCCAGACTACGGTGCCCGTCCGGAGCGCCTACGCCAGGCGCACGGCTGGGCACCCATGGCGATCGCGTATCGCGTCGCGGCTCTTAAGGGCCCTTAAATTACCCTGGGCCCCATTGGAATGCATTACGCCAGGGTAATTTACGCCTATTTTTTTTAGACCAAGGAAAGACCGCCAGATGTTAGCACCAGGACATGCTGGTCGCACGTCCGCATCGACCTAGTGCGAAAGAGCCGGGGTCTGGGGCCGTTTGAGCGCCTGGCGAGGTGAAAGTGGGTCTTTACCTGGCCAGGCTGATGACGTCACGCCTGCCTGTTGAGCCGCGGAATGTATCATGGCAATATATGTCGAGATAGAGACATCTATGCCCCAGACTACGGTGCCCGTCCGGAGCGCCTACGCCAGGCGCACGGCTGGGCACCCATGGCGATCGCGTATCGCGTCGCGGCTCTTAAGGGCCCTTAAATTACCCTGGGCCCCATTGGAATGCATTACGCCAGGGTAATTTACGCCTATTTTTTTTTAGACCAAGGAAAGACCGCCAGATGTTAGCACCAGGACATGCTGGTCGCACGTCCGCATCGACCTAGTGCGAAAGAGCCGGGGTCTGGGGCCGTTTGAGCGCCTGGCGAGGTGAAAGTGGGTCTTTACCTGGCCAGGCTGATGACGTCACGCCTGCCTGTTGAGCCGCGGAATGTATCATGGCAATATATGTCGAGATAGAGACATCTATGCCCCAGACTACGGTGCCCGTCCGGAGCGCCTACGCCAGGCGCACGGCTGGGCACCCATGGCGATCGCGTATCGCGTCGCGGCTCTTAAGGGCCCTTAAATTACCCTGGGCCCCATTGGAATGCATTACGCCAGGGTAATTTACGCCTATTTTTTTTTAGACCAAGGAAAGACCGCCAGATGTTAGCACCAGGACATGCTGGTCGCACGTCCGCATCGACCTAGTGCGAAAGAGCCGGGGTCTGGGGCCGTCTGAGCGCCTGGAGAGGTGAAAGTGGGTCTTTACCTGCCAGG
>NC_049986.1:5203657-5221167 GCF_000003815.2 Branchiostoma floridae
TGCTGGTCGCACGTCCGCATCGACCTAGTGCGAAAGAGCCGGGGTCTGGGGCCGTTTGAGCGCCTGGCGAGGTGAAAGTGGGTCTTTACCTGGCCAGGCTGATGACGTCACGCCTGCCTGTTGAGCCGCGGAATGTATCATGGCAATATATGTCGAGATAGAGACATCTATGCCCCAGACTACGGTGCCCGTCCGGAGCGCCTACGCCAGGCGCACGGCTGGGCACCCATGGCGATCGCGTATCGCGTCGCGGCTCTTAAGGGCCCTTAAATTACCCTGGGCCCCATTGGAATGCATTACGCCAGGGTAATTTACGCCTATTTTTTTTAGACCAAGGAAAGACCGGCAGATGTTAGCACCAGGACATGCTGGTCGCACGTCCGCATCGACCTAGTGCGAAAGAGCCGGGGTCTGGGGCCGTTTGAGCGCCTGGCGAGGTGAAAGTGGGTCTTTACCTGGCCAGGCTGATGACGTCACGCCTGCCTGTTGAGCCGCGGAATGTATCATGGCAATATATGTCGAGATAGAGACATCTATGCCCCAGACTACGGTGCCCGTCCGGAGCGCCTACGCCAGGCGCACGGCTGGGCACCCATGGCGATCGCGTATCGCGTCGCGGCTCTTAAGGGCCCTTAAATTACCCTGGGCCCCATTGGAATGCATTACGCCAGGGTAATTTACGCCTATTTTTTTTTAGACCACGGAAAGACCGCAGATGTTAGCACCAGGACATGCTGGTCGCACGTTCGCATCGACCTAGTGCGAAAGAGCCGGGGTCCGGGGCCGTCTGAGCGCCTGGAGAGGTGAAAGTGGGTCTTTACCTGGCCAGGGTGATGACGTCACGCCTGCCTGTTGAGCCGCGGAATGTATCATGGCAATATATGTCGAGATAGAGACATCTATGCCCCAGACTACGGTGCCCGTCCGGAGCGCCTACGCCAGGCGCACGGCTGGGCACCCATGGCGATCGCGTATCGCGTCGCGGCTCTTAAGGGCCCTTAAATTACCCTGGGCCCCATTGGAATGCATTACGCCAGGGTAATTTACGCCTATTTTTTTTAGACCAAGGAAAGACCGCCAGATGTTAGCACCAGGACATGCTGGTCGCACGTCCGCATCGACCTAGTGCGAAAGAGCCGGGGTCTGGGGCCGTCTGAGCGCCTGGAGAGGTGAAAGTGGGTCTTTACCTGGCCAGGGTGATGACGTCACGCCTGCCTGTTGAGCCGCGGAATGTATCATGGCAATATATGTCGAGATAGAGACATCTATGCCCCAGACTACGGTGCCCGTCCGGAGCGCCTACGCCAGGCGCACGGCTGGGCACCCATGGCGATCGCGTATCGCGTCGCGGCTCTTAAGGGCCCTTAAATTACCCTGGGCCCCATTGGAATGCATTACGCCAGGGTAATTTACGCCTATTTTTTTTAGACCAAGGAAAGACCGCCAGATGTTAGCACCAGGACATGCTGGTCGCACGTCCGCATCGACCTAGTGCGAAAGAGCCGGGGTCTGGGGCCGTCTGAGCGCCTGGAGAGGTGAAAGTGGGTCTTTACCTGGCCAGGGTGATGACGTCACGCCTGCCTGTTGAGCCGCGGAATGTCGACGCGGATGACGTTATAGTATTATCTATTTTCGAGCCACGACAAGTGTATACGTTGAAGTGGATGGTTCTAGCTACAAAATAACTAAAAACGAAAGAAAGTTATGTTTTTTTTTTTTAAATAATTTTGATGAGACCATTTTAACCTGGGTACCACACGGAAAGTAGTTCGCTCCGGCGTTTGTTATACACTAAATACAGTCGTTTCTATCTGACACTAATAAGAGCTTCCCTGCTGTACCAGGAGCGAGAATATCATAGGAGCGAACTACTACCCAGATGGTACCCAGGCTTAGACCATGCGGGGGTAATGTGGACATTCAGCCGACTCACCGAGGCAATCAGCTGTAAAGGTCACGCGCATTGATACAATAAATGGACAAACATCACAATCTCCCACATGCGGCCTGAAAGTCGACTCACTATACTACCATATAGCAAAGTTCATGCCTCGCTGTATTTCACGTGACAGTGTTTACCTACGGTTTAAGATTTCGGTCGCACTTCTTTTTTCCCCTTGCGTCATAGACCACGGGGGTCGCGCAGAAATACTGTGTTCTTCGGCCTTGAGGCGCGAAAATGCTTTAGTCTCGGTTCGGAGTTTTTTTACGA
Organism: Branchiostoma floridae; assembly: GCF_000003815.2. Lineage (NCBI taxonomy): Eukaryota > Metazoa > Chordata > Leptocardii > Amphioxiformes > Branchiostomatidae > Branchiostoma > Branchiostoma floridae. The sequence continues at coordinate 5,205,870 of NC_049986.1, forward strand.
TTCGGGGCCGATCTGACTGTCTCTGAAAAAAGTACTAGCGCTTCTCAAAACATCGTTTTTCGGACAATTCACTGTTTCCGATAGAAAAGGGTGCCTTGTCGCTGACCGACAGACTCATTTGACATTTTCTGTAGAAATGTTATTTTTGGTAAAACCATAGAAAAATAAGATTTTCACCCCAAAATTGCTAATTTGTGGTCATTTTTTATAGGCCGCTACACGGTAAAAATGAGTTTTCCTGGGATAATGACTAATATGGCAATGAAGGTCAAGACTTCTTCTGTATTCTGAGTAAAAAGGAAGAAAAGTTATCCGATACGATTTCCGCGAGCTTCGATGGCGCTAAAACAGCCAAAACGCACGATCTGGGTAATCAGACGAAGAAACGCTTTACTGCTATCGCGCACTAATACCAGGATGTGTTCGCCGCACGATCAAATCTCCGACACCATAAAACGCTACGAACAACAAGCATTTGGAGAAGTATACAAGATTGCTAAAGCGATAGCCGGAAAATCTAGAGCCAAAACTATAGAGACAACCTCTGATTTGCGTCTTATTCTTAGGGACTATTTGGCTATTCGGTCAAATCAAATTCCGAACCGGAACTTATCTGGGTAATCAGGCGATAAGACCGCATTACGAGGAAGTACTCGGCCGATATATCGGGAAAATTTTGAGCACAAACCCAAACTAAGGAGAAAACCTATGATATGATTTTTATCTGCTGAGATTACCAATTAGGCCATAGCAAGTAAATTTTATGTATGACATCAGCGCACGCATTAATTTTCGCCTGATTTGAAAAAAAAGAAAACCAACACGCCCTGAATTGACAAATATGTCGTAAACGTCTATCGGTTTTGTTGCAAAACACCCTGTATGCAGTGACTTTTGTATAAACTACAGATAGGGATACACTTTTTTTTTAAATTCTTCTTGCAAAACATTATGAATGTGATGTTGCCACTGGATCAAAACTATTTGTACAATGATTGAAGGTTTTATCAATTCATTTTTTCAAAGTTGTTTCAGTGACAAATGGATATCATTAGATAAAGGACTGTTGGATACATCAGTATGAGCACAGTACGATTATGAGGCAGTCATGTATGGTATCCTAGAATTCAAATACCCCTTAGCTTTGGTGTTTTATTGCATGTGTAGACAGTCTTTAAGGTGTTCAATCGCATTTGAATATCCAGAATAGTTGCTACCCGTGATAGTAAGACAAGCTTTTTTCTGGATTTTTTCTAGTTATTTGACAGTATATCATGTGCATACGAGTATCTAGTATAATTGCCATCCCTGCTGGTATGACAAGCGCAAGGACAGTTAAATGTTGACAGTCTAAGATGTTCCATCCCATATGAATACCCAGCGTAGTAGCTGCCAATGATGGTAGGACAATGTCTTTCTACAATCATTCTAGACTTCTACTTATTTGAGATGGATACACAACTATAAGGACAGATAATGATGTTGAATACAGGAAAAAAAGATCTGCTGCTTGTGATATCATGTTTTGTCGCCTCGATTATTGTTTTGTAAGGTTTATGGTCTCAAAATTTGAAAATTTAGGAATCTTGTTTTTTGTCCGCCATGTTACCTCCATGAAAGATGGAGGTATAGTTTTTGGTGTGTCTGTGTGTCCGGATATTTGTGGTCAGCATAACTCAAGAACCTCTTGATGGATTAAAATGATACTTAGTATGTGGGTAGGACTTGAGAAGACAAAGGTCAGGGTCAATTTTGGGCCTCTGGTATGTGACCTTGGTACTGCAGCAGAACTTCATTTTTTTGTATCTTTCAACCTGGACATGCTATGGTCTTGATTTTTTTGGTGGCAGATAGCTTTTGATGCAAGGAAGAAGTGGTGTATGTTTAGGTCCCTTAGCAACTTGCCCTGGAGCTGCAGTAGCAATTTTGTCAAAATATTCCAAGGAGCATAATGGAGCATAGGAACAATGGATTTCCATGATATTTAGCATGCAGGTTACAGAGATCTGTATAATGAAGTGCAAGTTATGCAAATGTGGACTTAATTTGCATACTTAATGAGGAAAATCTATATTTATAGTGTTTTCCATTCTAGGACTCAAATACCTGTAACATGGGTAGTTTGTGGTAGGTGGAAGATTAGCAGATGCCAATTATGCAATTAAGTCCCTAATTTGCATAATGCTGCATAAAATTAATGTGAAAGTGTCATGTAGTAAATGATTGGACTGTCAGTAGTGTGACCTGTGTAAGTTAGTTAAAGGTGTACGTAAGATGTGAAAGTCATTTGCATAATCAGAATATTTCATGGAGGTATAAGGTCTCCGAACTCTTGTTTTTTTCGCGCTATCTCACTAAATCTGGAGTGTCTGGAGGATGTCATCCATAAGATTTACTTGCTGTGGCCTTATGAGGATACCTGGAGGGTGCATACTTTCAATTTAGTTGGACCACATGAAACATATGATCACATATAGATAGGCGAACATTCTCAACCAAGCTCAAATGTCCACATGTTGGTCCCGACAACCTTGATATGACACTGACACCCCAACTATCGCCTTCCCGATAGGACTCCGCAGACCGTTAGGATAACGCTCCCTAAAATAATTCTTCTGAGCACACCCTTCAGCCAGAACGCTTGGAATGTGGTCGGAGAGGACATACCAAACGCTACTGAGTTTGAGGGAGACCTAATTTAGTCAATGACGTCCTTAAACTGCACCCAGTGCCAACAAGCACCTCCATACAGCGGATACGTACTGGTCAGAGTGTGCTGTCTGGTGAGCCTGAGATCTCGTCAATTAGAGCGAGGGCTTTGTTTATCTGTTTACCACCATTACGTCATTACTTCTCCTGGAGGACATGGGCGAGGTTAGTGAAGACTTCGGTCCTGAGGGCCACAGAAATTTCACTCCATACGTACTGCCTTGTCATATGTGGGCTAATTCAGCACGGCTTACAACGTATTACGTCTGTCACTGTAGTCCGTCATTAGGGCGAGGAAAATGGTTTTATATTGTGTACGCATCAGACGTTATCTATCAAAGCCAAATATGACTATCGAGATAGTGATAGTGGCTTTGAAACCAAGTCAAAACACATTTGTATTCCAAACGTCAAATCTCTACCCCCACTACAAAATTGAGTTTGTCAGGTTGTCTTGGGGGCACAAAAAGTGGTACTCTCCAAGCAGAGGTTAGGCTCAGGCGGTTTTTGAAACTTTTCTTAAGCGTTTTTATCCGGCTTTCTATTTTGCCATTTTTCTTCAAGTACGCCAGTTCGGTTTTGATAATACAACATACTATACAAAATAGAAAGCCCGATAAAAACGACTAAAAAACGATATAAAAAACAACCGGAGCCTAACCTCAGCTTGGAGAGTAAAGAAGTGAAGGGCAATTCCGACATGCATTACAAAGAGCCAAATTTGCAAAAGATATTGAAATGACACCAATATTGCACACACACACACACACACACACACACACACACACACATACACACACAGGCACGCACACACACACACACACACAGGCACGCACACACAGGCACGCACGCACGCACACACACACAGGCACACACACACACACACACAGGCACGCACGCATACACACACAGGCACGCACACACACACACGCACACACACACACACACACAGGCAGGCACACACACGCAGGCACGCACGCACACACACACACGCACGCACGCACACACACACACACACACACACACACACAGGCACGCACACACACACACACACACACAAACACTTAGACACACACAAGACCTATCTTTCAAACACTCCAGCATCAGCAGCAATAGAACGGTGTACTATCCCAAATGTGCTCTATCCCAAAAGCGCTTTTAGGATAGAAGCACTTCTGGGATAAGCCTGCATCCTAAATGTGCTTCTATTCTAAAAGCGCCCTAAGCCAGAGCGCATTCAGGATATCCCAGACGCGCTTCTTTGTCGCCGTCAATCATGGTGATTGACAGGACCGCAAGCGGTGATTGTTTCCATATTTGGTTCGACCTCGCGATCGCGAGACGTCGCGACAGTCTACTTGCGATAATTGCGCTGAATGCTGGCCTGATGTGCGAATTCCACCATTTAGAGTCATTTATTCAAGACATCTTGTTTCTGAAATAAAAGCATGGAGGGACTGAATGTGATGATATATATATCTGCAACAGTCTTTTTAGTTAGTGATGAAATTTCTCAAAGCCCTGTCGTACTGTATAGTAGCTTTTATTTTTCCTTCATGGATATGAAAAGAAAAGATGACAAATCTTCTAATGGAAGTTATCTTTATTGCAAGTTAATGCACAGAGGTAATTATACACTGCTGAATACAATATGTATACAGTGTACTACACAGGTAATGGGACATTTATCAAACTTAATTCCATGCAGATTAAACACTATTTTGTCCTTTTGATTCTCACTATATGATTTTCATCAATCTAATTGTGCATGGAAGACACAGAAAGCAAGTCTCAATAGTGCATCCCAAGATGTACTACAAAATGTACCATATAAAATGTATTACAAAATGTACCATAATAAAACATGATGACAGTCAGTGAAAACGTCCAGCTGCACATTGATCATCAATTCCCCAAGCCATTCAGTTCCCAGGTTGTATTCTATCGCAAAAGTGCTTCTGGGATAGAAGCAGATGTTCGTCTAACAAGAAAAGTATCTTGTCGTCTATCCTAAAAAGCGCTTCTGGGATAAAATGTGCTTCATCCCAAAAGCGCTTCTGGGATATCCAGAATACGTCGCAAGCGAAGGAGCGCATTCTGGATATCCTAGAAGCGCTTTTGGGATAGAAGCATATTTGGGATAGATCTGCATCCAAAATCTGCGTCTATCCTAAAAGCGCTTCTAGGATATCCAGGACACGTCGCAAGCGAAGAAGCGCATTCTGGATATCCTGAATGCGCTCCTGTCGAAGGCGGCCGACATCTGTCTTCTCCTGTGCAGGTTGACTTTGTTAATGGTTTGCTGAATTTCAGCTTCTGGTTTTGTTTCGAACTATCGAACCGGAGATAGCGATACTACCTCGGTGTGTTGGGTCCATGCAGTCAACACGTCACGAGAAAATGACAGCGGTCACTTCTGGCGATTGTTTCAACCAAAGTTTCCATATTTAGTTCGACCTCGCGACACCTGCCGTAATCTACGTGATGGAAATACGCAGTTTATAAAGCAAGCGCTGAACCTAGATTTTACGTGATTATGTGAGGGTTAGATCGGGCCACGGGGTCCCCCCCGAATGATTTGGTTTGTGCAAACTACGTTGATTTGGTGAAAGTATATGCGATCTTCTATCACAATCAAACCCGGAAGTGACCTCGTGGGAGAACAAAGATGGCGGCCTCAGGTTGACTACGAAAAATCACATACAAGATAGTCTCCGCCTCCTAAGACACTAAGCTCCTCCCACAAGTGCACGTTCTGGATAAACACACTGGCTTATCCTGAATGCGCTCCGACAGAAGCTCATTCAGGATATCCAGAATGCGCTCCTCGCTTGCGACGTGTTCTGGATATCCCATAAGCGCTTTTAGGATAGAAGCACATTTTGGATGCCGGTCTATCCTAAAAGCGCTTCTATCCTAAAAGCGCTTTTAGGATAGACGACATTCTAGGATGTAACAAACGGTGTTAATGTCAGTCTTTGTGGTCAGGTAACAACTGAGCCTTGGTAGATGTGGTTTAAGTTGAGCCTGTTTCTTTAGAATTTATCATTGCTTGTATTTACTAATGATTACGTTGTATGTGATAAGCACATCAATTCAGTCATGTCCGCGAAAAAGGTTCTACCGACACAATCCAGTCATAATAATAAATCAGTCATATGATGAATCACTTCATACACCAGTCTATCAGATACACGGCTTGTTTCCTGTTCCGTGTGCTTTGTGTCCTGTTCCAGAGAGCGCTGTCCACAACTGGTGTCCCGAAGGGTTCCACCACGAGGAGTATCCAGGCCAGACAGGTATGCTAGTCATACTGTAGGTGGGGTGAACATCAAGGCGGTAGAACCTTGTTGTAGTTTAGCTTCTTTCCTTGGAGAAAAACAACATCGAAAGATTAAGAGACATCCGTTGTCCGAGCCATCCAAACAACATAAGCTTTCTGTGTTAAGGTTCAGAATGAGTTGATTGCCTACTTCAATCGGGCCTAGAAAAAATGTTGTTTCCGGTTACCGGACCAACCCTAGCAAACTCCTGCCGACCCAGTCTATTTTTAATCGGCCGCTGGCAATTAAAAGGGTATGAAATCTCTTTAATAATGACAATAATAATACATCCGGTGAACTATTTGCAGTCAGTAGGTATCCATTTGTTTTAGTAATGAGGCTGCCAAGTTTGTTGATCTGACATCTAAACCAGTCTTCTCGTAAAGAATTTGTGTAGTGAACATTGAACTTCTTTGTTCAGTTTCTAATATGCATGTTCTTTTTGGATCGTTTCAGCTGAAAAAAGAAAAGATTTATAGAAAGAGTATACCACCAAGACCATAACAGGAAACACAACCTTTTTGCTATTCCTCGTATCATTAAACATTTCCAATGTAAGTTCATCTGTGACGGTAGTCAACATTATGTTACGATTTTAAGACTTTATATCCGTGCACAAAATAAAGCTCTTACCAACAAGCTTTCGATCAGTCCTCTGATCCTTCTCAAGTTGAGATGACCCAAAACCTAAGCCGCACATCCAGAACGGAAGTGTGACGGTCAAAGGTGCTTTGCAGTCGGTATCGGCCCCCGTCTCGGTTGAGGGAAGGTTGGTGGGCTCTGATGTAAATGGCCTCTCACTTTTTTAAATCTATGAAAGCATGTCATACTTTTAAAAACTAGTTGCAGGGCCTGAGAACAGTATCTTTAGATCTCTGTTACCAGATAAATGACGTAATTGTCTAACCACAGGCTAATATCAACGTTGCTGCCCTGTTACCCGGGGCCGCCCCTCCCCGCGCACGGTCCCCACAGCCAGGACGCACCGCGCAGGCACCACGACCACAGCCGGATGCGCCACGACCAAAGCCGGATGCGCCACGACCAAAGCCGGATGCAAGGTTCGACAGTAAAAAAGTACGTATACGTCATCCGCGACATTGATAGGGTACTAACAAATCAGGGGTGCCTAAGCATTTGCACGAACCCTATGAGATTTGTACGAACATTATGTGGATACGCACGAATCACTATGCGAAAACGCACGAACCTTATGCGATTTGCACGAATCACTATGCGAAAATGTACGAACCTTATGTGATGTGCACAAACCTTACGCAAAATCAGCCACTTACTACCCGGGTCACGTGACAGACGGAGCGGGATTTTCAGCGACGAAAAAATACGATGGGACGCACAGAAATGAACAAAGGGTACCTCACATGTTTTTAAATACGTCGTCGTTATGGCATATGTCCATTCAACACTTTGAAATAAGAATATCACGGGTAGAAACGCTCAGAAAGACGTCTTATCCCAACGTAGCGACGGCGGCCGGTTTGCTTAAGGTTTGTGCAAATTACGTGTGTCACGTAAGGTTCGTACGTTTTCGCATAGTGATTCGTGCGTATCCACATAATGTTTGTACGAATCTCATAGGGTTTGTGCAAATGCTTAGGCACCCCTGCAAATGGGAATTAGGCGATAGAGTAATTATCAATGAACTAGAAAGAAAACATTTTTAAGAAAATGCATGATGTCTCCCTCACAGTAATGTGCCTATGCAGATATGTTTAGATACCTCTGAATTGAATTAGAGCTCGGACGTCAATGTTCGAGGATCTCGTTTCAGTGCTCATTCGGTCCACTAGAGGAGTAAACATTGGGTAGTCGAGTATGGACACAACAGCAGTCTCCTGTCAGCTGATGAGGACTGACTTCAGGCCAGCACCCTGGCACTGTGAAAATCAACTGCAACGAAAACTAGGAAGGAAGCTTCCAGACAGCCAGAACAACAGTAATTCCCGGGCGGAGACAGACGGGCGGGCGCAGTTCGAAAAGAACCGCACTGCAAAGACAAACAACACAACACATCACAGACATCCTCACTTCAATAATAAGTTTATAAGTTTTATTGAAAATTTTGCCCGAGGGCTAATTGCAAGTGACAAAAAATGACATACAGATAATGGTAAACAGTATACTAAGCAACTACTCTAGTCTAACTTAAACTAGTTAAAGATAATAATAACCAACCTATGAAGAGAAACATACATCACGAAGATTTATTCATTCATAGACAGCTGTCATTCCTATGATGTGCTGAGTAGGATTAATTCACACAATAGAGGCACTTAGGCAGGAGACCAAATTTGTCACCGTTAATATTACATGTTTGACTAGCCGTTCTCTTGTATCGCTAAGTGATGCAAATGGTTTTTTCCTGCAGCCTGCTGATCCAGAGCGCGCGGGGCCAAAAGTAGACCTCGAAGAATTACGCAACGTTAGACAAGACCTGAAGTTTGCACCTATGCCTAAAGGCAAATCCTACGCAGAGTTAGAGCACAAGTTAGGTAAGGTTTGTATGGTTGAATGTCTCAACTGGAGTTCGGCGACTCATACATTTTGACATTGCTGTGTGTGGGTGTAATCATGGGTTATCTATGCTCCTTTCACCGTAAAATCACTTTCTGCTTGTCTACAACATTGGATTAGGGCCAAATAATACATCCAATCCTACAAGGATCATACTACCATTTCCGCCTTTCATACGGCAGGCCTTCCATCTGTAATATTTGCATATATTTCTAAGAACCAAAACAAACCAACAAACACACCAACTGATTGCAATACCCCCGTTTTTACGGAGGTAACAAAGACTTCCCATGTCATTGATCAAGAACTCTGGATCTAGAACAATGATCAGTTACCAACATGCTTGATGGAAATTTTACGAACAGAGGAGTTTCAACACCCTTACACTTTCTTCAAATATACCAGGTTATAACTTTTTAAGTTATTAGGGTTACATGCATTATTGTTTTCCTTCCAGAATCTAGAGGTTCAGCTCACGAGTGACAATGGAGATACGGGTGGTTTCAGATGTAGACATTAGGGTGCCCGTTGTGGATGGCACGTTCGGAAGACTGGGCATCACGCATGGGTGGACGGCGCTGAGACTGTGTCCTTAATTACGTCACGTCGAGGCTGAACTCCAATACTAGAATGACATGACCTACAACTCCAGGCTTGTGGTTGGGTGAAAGAAAACCTCGCTGTAAATCATCTCCGAGCAGACGATGTGATGTCATCAATGCCACAATTCCTTATTTTTCACAATGATTTATGATTTTTCACAACTTGCCATATTGATTTGATTTTAAAAAAATGAATTAATGGTGACATCCGCGCATGTGTCAATCAACTTTCGACCGTTTCCAAAAACAAGAGAACTTTTTGGCTACAACTGTAAATCGTACAAAGCAGCTGCAAAATGAGCACATACATGCCCTAAATTGCAAAGGAAATATAAAACGCCTACTGATGTTGAAGTCCAAAGTCAGTCCCACGTCCAAGAATAAAATGTGAAGGAACAAAGATGAAAAATCTATATTGTTTAAGATACCATTGTCTGCTCTGTCATTTGTTCAACTTACATCTCATAATGAAGGCAAGTTTTTTATTCGTACTCTCGCACACGTTTTGGTAGCCTGGGTACAATCCGATTTCTACCGGGGCACCTTACACTCGCAACCCTAGGGCTAACGTTTTGGAGTCTCCAGAGGATGTCATCCATATAATCAAATCAACATGCCCTAATGGTTTGTATTGTTAGATATGAATTACACAATCTAGGATATCATTGCAAAGTTTGAAGAAATGCAATCACCGCACCAACTCCGAACTTTGAGCACGCTTAAAGTAGCTTAATCATTGCGTATCGGCACTATTTAAGCACCTTTTAACGATAGCTACGTCTTCTTAGATACTATAATCACATTACATTTGAGTAGGTTCCGTGTAAAACGCACGTAGTGGCATTCACTTCAGCAACATTTAAGCACTGTAAAGTATGCTTACGCCACCTTTAAGCACTGTCAAGTTTCCTTCAACATATCATTTAAGTCATCATCATTTTTAAAGGGTCATTCAAGCTTCGTAAATGTATTGTAAATATTGATATTTAAGCTTGATATAAGCTCCCTTGTGCTCAAGGGTTTGTGTGCACTATGTTCATGTGTTTGTGAAGGTATTTCTAATGTCATGTAATTCAAGTACTCTATTAGTGTTTTTTTTACGGCCAGCTGTTGTTGTGTTCCAATCATTGCACATGAGCTAGTGCTGGGCAGTCAAATATGTTGTGTTTAATCACGAACTTATATATCTTAGCGATATGTAGTCACTCCCAGTACAGTATTTGCATTAACAACTGAGGAAATGCTACAATTGTCTCATGAAGAGAAGCTTTGATACTTGCAAAGTATGTAGTTTAAAACGAGATTATGCATATTTAAATTATGCTATTAAAATCCTTCTTTGCACAGGGGTTAAAGTGATGGGGACTTCATATTTGAGACAAGTTATTCGAGCAATCTATCTGACCAGATGATGATGCGAATTTTTTTAGTATTGAGTATTTTCAGCTATATCAATGAAATCAGATGGTTCCCATAATTGCATTTACTAGACAGTAATAAAACTAGTTTTACTAACTAGTACAAGTCTTTGTTACACATCCTATTGGATAAAAAAAGTGCTCTGCTGGTACCTCCTGCAACAGACACAATCCATTGGCATTTCATCAAGAAAATGGAGAGCGGACCATAGCGATAACTGTTATCTCTTCTCCAGTCAGAAACATCAAGCTTAGGCAAGCTGGACTTCACTGACTCAATAGGCGAAGAGGGATTACACCGGGACGGTCCCCTACTCTTTTCGACAAGTGCAGCGGGTTCTTTAACGTGCGTGAGGTGTGGCTCTCCCCAAACACGGGACCTCCATTTAACGTCCTATCCAAGGGACGGCCCTAGCCGAAGCTAGGTACTCATTTTTCACCTGAGTAAAGCCTTTCCTAAGGGCACAAGATCGGTGACACGGTAGGATTCGAACTCAATGCCTCTCGGTCCTAAGTCAAACACGATGCCGCTGCGCCACGCGATCTCATATTACAAAGGCATTTAACAACAAAATTTTAGGATCCCATAATTCACTAAATATTTCCATATTTTGGAAAGTTGCTTGCAATTGTTTTAAACATGGGCATTACAGGTGGTGCTAGAAAATCACTATGTGTACTGCAATGTTTTCTTAAAAGGTTGTGTTTTGGACTGCATCAAGTTATAAAAATTCAACAAAGCTTTGAAAATGTATACAACATGCTAAATATGACATAAAATATTCAAACCAGTTTCATGCATACAAACTTAAAACCAAAGTTCATTTACATGATGATGAATATCATAAAAATATAAAAAGAGCAAGACGCTGCACAGGTTACATATTCCTGTATTTGTAACACAGGTAACATTGAACACCAGACCCTGTTCAAAATTAAATCTTTTATACATACCAGCAATGTTACCTCACGTATACAACGCAAAAATAATCACATCTAACATCAACACAACTTGTAACATATACATGTGCAGGTTCTGTTCGTCACAAAAAAACACATATATGATGGCTAAAATGACAACAAGAAACAAATAAACCTTTTATAAATGTGAAAAGTAACATAACAGCAAGACTAAAATTACTGATTCAGGTTCTTCTCATACCATCAATTCATGATTTTAGTCATCACTGTAATTCTCTATGCCAGCAGGGATGAAATGTTTCATTAGCAAGAACTACCATCGATATTCAATCAGGACCAAGGAGCATCTGCTGCATGTAATACTGGCTTCAAAAGTTCCCCTTATTTTATGTCATAAAAACATCATTATCCTCTGATACTATGCTTCCATACATACATGTACATGTCTTACTTAAAAGATATTAAGTAGATGAACCTCTGTCAACATCAATTCACATTCCCAGCCTGAAGAAGGTAGCAAATCTGTAAAAATTTCAAAAGCATCTATTGGTAAAATTACATTAAAAAAATCGCTTTCTCCAAAGCCCTTTGTCCAAAGTTATTGTCAAACCCTAACGCTAAGCTTGTGTGCCATAATAGGACAATAATTGACAGAATGTGGTGGTATGAATCCCATATGCACTGATGAAGCCTGGAGCAATCTCAACTACAAATCTCTCAATAACATCATATTACATGTACATGTAGTTGTCTATTACAACAGTCAAATGAAACAAGAAGATTTAATAAGGGTATGATGATACAGAGATGTAAATGATGAATGTTGTTTGGTACTCAATACGGCTTTCGTCATATGATATAGCACGAACTTTCATTTGGAAGGACCGAGCTTGTTTTAAGGGCCTCAATGTATAAAGTACACCCGTGCCCTTATCTGGCCGTAATGCAAAGGGTAAGTTACTCTCTTGCTCAGTTATGGAAAATGTTGTTTTAGGGTGCTGTCTGCCATCTTCAAAGTAAGCTATGAGTCGTAGTAAGTCTTGATTAGCATCAATGCCATAGGGAAGGGCCAAGGTCTTGTATTCCACAGCATAGTCTGTTGGACATTTGTAGTCTGCCGGGTTGCAATCTCGTATGCAGTACCTAAACAAGGGACAATACAGCAAGCGTCAGAATGTTCTCATACACAAAAGGTACAAATCAGCACAGTCATAAGTTCACCCACCTCTTGTGACACAAACTCTGACATAAATTCTACAACATTTGTCTGTCTGAAGTAACAGGATCTAGGTGTCAGCTAACCCCACACTCTTCACAATGCTTAGTTGTTCTTGATAACTTTGTGTATCAAAACTAACAGGTTTGTGTATGAAAACTAAGAGGAGTGATTAAATGGTTGCAGCAGTGCTCTCACTAATCCCCTCTCACATCTCACAAAAGTTTATTTGCAAGTTCTTGCCCGAGGGCTAATTGCAACATGGCACATACAAAATACATAGTAAACATACATAAAATAAATGACTTTGGTATAGATAACAATGGTGACATGTGGGAACAAGTGACTATTCTAGCAATAATATGGACTGCTGAGAGCTACAATCTAAGCATTTGGGGTTTGACTTCTTTCCTGGAAGCAGTGGAAGACGAAGTGTCCCACTTTTTCTATGAGTGGGTTATGTGATGCTAACAGGGTTATGGTTCTGTTTCTGTCAGTAAACGTTTGGCAATTTTTTGTGGGTTTTGCAGGCCTCTTTGAATAGCTCTTTACTTTCCTGGTCATTAGAGGCAGTTGGAAATAAAATGTATTACGTCTTCCACCAGTTTTGCAGTACAATAGTTACAGGTTCTTTCGCCCACAGGTAGCTTCGTTAATAAATTTGAGTATTCACTGTGTAAATAGCTAGCTATAGGTAGGAAGAACATTTCACAGTTTTTGGCCCACCCAATACAAGATGAACATGTAAGACGGTACAGGACACATACCCCGAGGAGGATTCTCTCCTGTAGTTAGGTGGGCATGGCGAGTCCACACACTCATAGTCACCTCGACGATTAAAACACAACTTGTTTGGACCACAGTTGATATTTTGTTCTATACATTCATTGATATCTGAAAGAAAAAGAAAGAAATCTTATCAACGCATGATGCTTTTCTAAAACCTTAAATTTTCATTTATTAAAATCATTATAACAATGAACAATATCTTTATTCTTTATATATTCTAGATAACAAGGAAATAGATATCTAGAGAACACTAACAAAAATTCAGCCAGCTGGCTGCCATTGTGACAGTATTTTTTCAAGAAACCATTAACAACACCCCCCCCCCCCTTCAGGTTAATAAGGATGTTCTGTGCTCTTCTCCTTGGGCAATGCAGCAGGGCTGAACATAACATTACATGTACAATTACATCTGTCTTCAACTGATTTTCTGTCCCTTTGCTTGAAGGGCTTGCTGAGGGCCCAAGTGTCCAGTGTCCAAGAAAGGAGGCCCCAGCTAGAGGTGGTGGGGCTTAATGGGTCTGTTACAAACATACAGTCTGGTGTACGACAGGTAGGCTTCTCCTCACCTTGACATGTTCCTCCAGAAGGCATGACACGATAGCCCACGGGGCAGCGACACTGGTAACTGCCAACTGTGTTGTGACATTCATGCTGACACTTGGACCTGGGACCTGCACATTCATCCACATCTACAACATACACAACAAAATTACATGTGAGCGTGAGAAAATAAATCACTTTTACATTAACATTTTGTCTTGTCTTAAAGTCTGAAAGACATGTGCACAAGTGGAAAACAGAGGTCATGGTAGACCAAGGAAATGTTGGTTTGAGTGTGTCAGGAAGGATATAAAGCTGATGTCACCTGGCCTAAACATATAACTGTACTTTTTGTCATGTCAATAAAGCTTGTATAATGTCACCTTACCTAAACATATTCCATCTACTTCCTGGTAGCCTGCTTCACAGCCTGACCTTGTACTGATAACATTACTGAAAAAGAAATGTAACATGTCAGATTACAAAGTAAAAACTGTACTATGACAAACACAATCCTGTCTCCTATAATACTTGAACTATATTTTCCATAATTATTACTTATTCCATAATGTACAAAATGACCTCTTCAATTGACAATAGGTAAAATACTCAGGCTCAATAGACACCAAAGAAAGAGCTGTGAATACAAGAGAAAAAAAAAGAGAAAACAGAATAACAAAAGGTGAAAAAAAGAAGAAGTTTACTTGTCTGTGTCATCTGGGTGCCAGAGGCCAGCACAAGATCGTCGGTCAGCCAACAACTTCTGACCTGGTGGACACAGACATTTGTAGGATCCTGGCAGATTGCGGCATTTGTAGGCACAGGGGCGTGGCTGGCGTTGACATTCATCCACATCTAAAAATAGAACATAGAAGATACACACAATCATGCTTTTTTGTACACTTGACAGAGAAAGTAGAAAAGTTAAGGAAAAGTGACCACAAGGAATCCACATGACCCCTGAATATGAAATAATACATCCAGGTAATATGCCAAAAAGCAGTTACTCAAGTAACTGGAAATGATTTTAGAACTGGTCAGATGTTTCAAATTACTGGTAGCACTACCTTTTGTTAGTGACATTAGTGATAGGTGTATAGTGCTACCTGAAGTCTAACAATTTCCAAATTCATATCTACATGTAGTTGCTTGAGTAACTGCTATTTGGCATACTGCTGAATACACTTGTGTACTATCATTAAACATATTTGTGCCATAAAAAATATGAATCTCCAAAGTTGTATG
>NC_049986.1:5241418-5242943 GCF_000003815.2 Branchiostoma floridae
CAGTGGCTGCCAACCATTCAAGCCAGTGAGAAGAGGAGAAGGGACCGGTGGGAGGAGAAAAGAGAGCTTTGACGGCAGAGGCTAGTATAAGCCCCCCACACAGCCAGGTGCAGACTTTACCTGAGACAACTGCAACAGCTGCCACTCTACAGCCACAGTAGGTGCTGTCACCTAACCACAAACTGACCAAACCTTGGCGTGATCTCTATTGTCTCCCAATACAGAAGGATGCCAACAATGGATACTAGAATTACAGTTCACATGACGTGAACTAACGTTTCCCCTTTCCAAATTTTTTCCCTTTATTTGGCTATTGTGTGCAGGTCTGTAATTAAAAACCTATCTCATTCAAATCACAGCTGGCAGAATATCATAGATCAATATCATTGTAGAAACACAATTTATAGGGTACATTGTACATGTATGTGCACATACCTCGCACGGTAATCCGAAACTTAACAAAAGTTTCTCCAATACTGTTGGAAGCCAGACATATGTAGTTTCCAGAGTCTGGCATCTGAGCTGCCTCTATACGTAAGGAATCGTTTGGCAATATGGTCACCCTAATGGGAAAAGATACAACATTTAGTGTACAATTGTAATACAGAGCATGGTTGTGTGATATAAAGAAGCTCACCATACAGATTAATTCCTTTGTTTTCACCATGTATGCCCTGACTATGGAGCACACCTGTAGGACATTGGTAAGAGTTTTATTTTACACAACCAGTTTTTTCTCACCTGCAGACGTTTTGATGTCTGTCAGACATCTTCCTCAGAGCTTCTAACTGGAGTTCTGCTTCTTGCTGCTGTATGTAGCTGATGAAGGTGGCGATTTTGCGGTGAGAACACTATCCCAAACGTGGCTGAGTTTGTACTTTCCCCCTTGTACACCCCGGCTACACATACAGTAGCAGTGAAAAGCAGAACTCCAGTTGGAAGCTCTGAGCAAGATGTCTGACAGACATCGAAATGTCAGCAGGTGAGAAAAACTGGTAGTGTAAAAGAAAACTCTTACGTCCTATGATCTACCAACCTGATGAAACTATTTTCGTAAAAAAGGAGCACACCTGTCTTCAGTGATAATGGTTATGCCTTCCCGCTGCCATGAGATGGAAGGTGCAGGCTCTCCCATGACTGCACAGTTCACCAGGATAGTCCCACCTCGGTCAACAACAACATCCTTGGGCTCCACTACAATCTGGGGCGAATCTGTCAATCAATCAATCAATCAATCTGTCAATCAATCAACCAATCTGTCAATCAATCAACCAATCAATCAATCAGAAATGTTACTTGGTACAAGCTGACACTGAGTCAATAGGATGTTCCGACATGATGAAATTGACATATAATATGTAAATATCACATTCCATTACACAAACAAGTCTCTTGACTGACAAAGAATTCAAATTACTGACATACACGTATGACCTTAGCCTTAAGTTTGCCAAATCTCTGTTTAGTTCCCCTATGTTTAGAAGCTGGCTACCCCCAACACGTTCGGAAGTTCATGGTAGAGACC
>NC_049986.1:5243043-5243914 GCF_000003815.2 Branchiostoma floridae
TTGGCAAACATTGAACTGTGTGAAGGACCTGATTAAAGAGCATTGTTATGAAGGACTGTGGTTTGATATAGTAAGGATCTTTTGTGTCTTTTAGTTCTACATTTCGGAAGTGTGAGATGATTGGAGTTGTGTAGTGATCTTCCAGTCGCTACAGCCGTTTCGTTAATGATCATGTAGTGTAAGGGGTGGTCGCTAGCCAGCATCTGTGTGTACAGTGTTCTAACAGCGTCCTGTCGTCTAGACTGGAGGGTGGGCAGGGGAGATGACGTCGGGTTGCTGCTGTGTCTGTAGATCTCATACATTGTATAACAGCCATGGGAGACAAACAAAGCAAAATAAGACAGAATTTGAGGTAGTAAACCTCTACCCACTGTTGCCCCATAGATGGCCAGAGATCCATTCTCCAGAAGCCGGATACGGTTGCTAGACTGGACAAACTCCCCAGCCTTTAACCATCGGATGCTGGGTGGGGGGTCTCCTGACACACTACAGGTTAGAACCACCTTGCCTGCTACAGTCACTGCCTTACTCTCTGGCTTCTGTAGGACTCTTGGAGGCACTGTGGCAGAAAGTATGGTAAAATTATGTCAATGGATAGGAATAGAGGAGAGGTGGATACAGAAATAAGTATAATGACATACACTGTACATGTACAACCTCTGGCAAACAAAGGTAAACAAAGAACACATTGAAAGGTCAAAAAAGATATGGACGGGCTAGAAAATTTTGCTTTGACAAATACTTCTACTAAAGTTCTTAAGAAAACAAAAACATGAAAGTGGACAAAAAATATACTTGGTGCATAAATAACTTGGGGCAGAAGGTGAAAAACGATCACATTCTTTCTATAATATATCTGGTACTCCATACA
>NC_049986.1:5244014-5264167 GCF_000003815.2 Branchiostoma floridae
TGCAAAGAAAACATGGCAATGATATTTACTTAGATGCACAATGCGTGATCTCAATGACATATGCTTTGACCTCAAATGACTCACTCAGAGGATGGACATTCTGTTATTCTGACTCCAAAGTTGCCGTCAAGTTATTAGTGTGTTTCTACATTTGCTGAAGAGAGGATTACAATGTCTATGTTGGGCATGTTGTTTCAAAGACCTTTGTTTGAACTCACAGTTAACTTTGACAGCTGCCACTACTTTGCGTCTGCCTGCAGTGTTCTCTGCCACACAGGAATAAGTCCCTTCATCCTTCTTCCTAGCATTCCTCACCACCAATGAACTGTAACCATTCACACTGGGTGCTGAAAAATATCACTTTATTGGCAGGTGTACAAGCTTGTACCATGGGTAGGAACTGGTAAGTCAAGATATGCAATTGTGTGTTAATACCATAATTGTGTGATGACAAATGTCTTTTATTTAGCTGTAAATGTACACAAGTTGAAAGGTGCATCAAAACAAACATGTTTAATTTGTAATTACATTTTTAAAATAATTTCTTAACTCTTTTCAAAACTCAAGTTTTTCATCTGGAGCACAGAAGTGTTGTGATATCTGCATTGTGTACATGTAGTGATGTTGTGCAACATTCACCCATATGCATGTTAAGGTCCTAGAGTATGACATCGACTATCATAATTCCATCTGATCAGGTGCCATAATACCGCCACCTCAAAAAACGTTAGTATAGAGGTCTTCCCAAGATTGCCTTGAACACAGAATGTTAAATATCTTAAATGTAATACAATTCAGATATTTAGGTGTTGAAGGCAATCTTGGGAAGGCCTCTATAACAACGTTTTTTGAGGTGGCGGTATAATGACACCTGGTGGAATTATGAGAATGTATGTTACCCAGAACCCAATCTCTAGTTTGTTGTACCTGGAAGAATTTTCCCTCGGAACGTCCATGTGATCATGGGTGTGGGGACGCCCTCTGCTGCACACTCCAGCTGGATATCTGCTCCCTTTGTAACCTTTGTGTCACCAGGGATTTTTGTTATGCTGGGCACAACTGGTAACACAAACAACAAAAACGTGTGAGTGAGTGTACCTATAGCAAAGCTTACAACAATTCTGCCAAACCAATTACGCTGATTGGTCAATATTGTTAACTCAAGTTAGCACCCTGCACTAGGGAGGCACAGAAAAGGTATAAAAGGAGGAGTGGTCCGATCTCTGTCATTCTTGAGAAAGACGAACAAAGTTGAAACCGGTCGAATACCGTCTTTGAGCTGTCATTTCCCCAAAGCTACGAATAAACAATTGGGCCAGAATTACAACAAAATGTGCTGTTTGTTTTTTATTGGTCTCCTCTCACCAAGATAGATATTAAGGAAGTCCAATGGCAAATATCACCAATGATTCATTAACTCACCAAAAATGATAAGAGTGAAAGAATGGGAGTCTTCCCCTGCAGCATTGATGGCTGTGCAGACATATTCCCCACCATCGTCTCTCTGCAAGCAAAGAACAAATGGCCAATGGAACAGTACAAGTATGTCATAACAATAAACCCAATGTTTCCCTCTAGGAAAAAAACATACCAGGCAATTAACATATCTTACAGAAATCATTGAAGGGGTCAGTTTAAAGGAATTAAAATAAAGGTAAACTTATTAGAAACAACTGGTCCTCTTTCTGCTATATTCATTGATAAATCTAATGATAAAACAAAGAGTCTCATGTACCTGTGCTTCTTTTATGGTGAGCTGGCCAGGGCTGACTTGTAACCTTGAAGTAGGTAAACTCAAAACCTGCTGGTCCTTCAGCCATGTTATAGCTGGAACAGGAGTTCCCTCTGCTTCACATGGTAATGTTACATCTTCACCTTCAACAACTGTCCTCTGGGTCTGGACTGGGGCTATCAATGGAGGTGCTGTGAAAAACAACCTTACTTCAGTGATTCCCGTGGGATAGTTTCCTCAGCTGCAGGTTGGTATGTATCTGTATCTATATCTATATAGCCAGTATAACCACCCTTCAGCGCAACACACCAGCTTCGCAGGCACGCGGCACGGCAGCAGCTGGTTATATTACACTGATGGACCCAATTACACTGAACGACCAGGTATGTAACTGAATATTAAAGAGACTCTTTTCACACAAGACTCTTTCCCATTTTTCAGGGTAATTCTGGTTGTGTGTTGCTGATTGTAAAAAGAACCTGGCACTGCATGCAGCAACGTAAGTGCAATGTGCTCAAGTCAGAAAAATTGGATGTGAATAAAGCAATGGTGGTATAAAAAGAGTCTCTTTAGTCAGTGATTTCTGAAGAAAATCACCAAATAAAAATTAAAACACACATAAATGTACTTACATGTATGTATAATTACATGTACCACAGAACACGGCAACCAAACTTCAGAATCTATGTATATTTGAATATGCTTGTATGCTTATGTCCTTGGTTTAGACATGTAGATGTTGATATTAGATTAACCTATAGGAGTTGAAATTGCATGAGTTACAGAAGAGTACACTTGATTAAAAGTGCACAACTGAAACAGATTCCTAGGATACAGACATCATGCCAACAGCACCAAACATCACTGTCCTTACCCTGCACCTCCAAAGTCATGGTCCGAGAGGAAGATCCAGCTTCATTGCTTACTTTACAAACATATGTGCCTGTGTGCTGCAGTTGGGCAATGGGAATCTGAAGTCCACCAGAAAACAGCATCTAAAACAATGAACAAAAATAAAACCTTAATTATACATGTACTGAGCACATTGTTGGCATGCTTTAAAAAAAAAATGTACATTAAATGTACATGTACATTAAAATAGGGTCCCGGAGATGCAGGCTTGAGAAACATTTAATGACAGCCAGTGTCTTCAGGGCCCTGATGCCCCATCTGAATTTAACAGGACCCATTATCACACCTCAATCTAAGTTGAGTTTGGTGTTTAAAAATAACCAGGACATTGTTCATGTGCAGTTACCCATAGTGATAAGAAGTGGGCAAAGGGTTTACTTGTAGCTTGAGGTTCATTGCTGCATCTGGGATTGTCTTCCAAAACTGGGATTGTCTTCCAAAACTGGGATTGTCTTCCAAAACTGGGATTGTCTTCCAAGTTATCTTGTGCATTGAAAAACTATAAAAGTCATTCAAAAATTCTGCACTAGTGTACTATCATATAAGCCATAGTCAGCAGGTACATGTACATTCCTTCCACACCTGGTGCTGGAAATTAGCATTGATGACAGGTGTGCCATTGAACTCCCAGCTGATAGAAGGGCGTGGCCTCCCACTGGACAAACAAGGTAAGGTCACCGACTGGCCCTGCTTGGTAATGATAGTCCTGGGGCCATCCTCTATGGCAGGTGGCACTGTAAAGTACATTTATACAGTGTATCTTATTATCTATTTCCACACACTACAACTATCAGTATTTATCAACATGTGGCCACAACAAATTTATTTTGCTTCTCTGATTTTTTCTGAAAAAAATTGGACCGGCAGGTCGAAAAAACAAAAAAAATGTTTCACAAGGTCTGGGGTGTTTAATGGCACGTTTTATACAATGAATGCCTTCCTTTGATTTGTTAATTACATGTATGTTCTGAATAAAAGACAATGTTTTTAGACTGGCTCTGAACATGGCACATGGCTCTGAATGGCAATATTTAAAAAAAAATGTATCATTTTTCCCTGGACTTAATTTTTTTTTGAAAATGAAAAAAAAACGGACAGGCAAAACCGAGAAGCAACAAATAAAATTGGTGTGGCCTGATTAACAAGTACGCGTAATGTACATTGGATAAGTGAAGCAAATATGAAAAGGCCAGAGAAGGAAGCTGTGTTCTTTTATAGTAAGAGTTACATGCATGTAAGAATGTACATTGCAAGTGTACTATGCATATTACATGTGTATCATACATCCTTACCTTGCACAAACACCTTCACTTTTCTGACAGCTGTTCCAGCATTATTCTGAGCGACACAGCTGTACACTCCACTGTCTGACACCTTGATTCTTCTGATTTCTAACGAGCCATCAACCCTCTGGGCAAATCCATTGCCACTCTGGAGAATCTGGCCTCTCTTCTGCCATGTTACTCTAGGATCAGGACTTCCTTGGACTTTACAGGGCAGCACAACATCTGTGTTCACAACTACAGAGACTTCGGTAGGATCCTCATCATTGATTTTGGGTGGATCTGTGAAAGGCAACAATCTAATTAATTGACAGTAACCAGTTAGCACCAAGGACATATACTCCAAATAATGGCGCAACCAAATGCCAATACATGTTGTAGCTGTGACTATGAATGTCACCCTACATTTCACCTAGGACCGATTAAAACAGGCTTGGCTCTTGCAACTGAGATACATCTATGATTTAGAGTCTTGTCGTTGATTACCTTTACACAGCATCTGTTCCATTCTTGGCTGGAAGAAAGAGCTCGAGAAATGAAGTAAGCAATGACAAAAAATCATGACAAATGGTAACATTAGTGCTATCGGTTGTTGCATGTTGCATCTGAGTAGAAAATTGGCCCACCAGCCATGGCAACTTTAATGGAGCATTGCGATTGAGATGTGATGTCAAAGGCCTGATGTACCGGTAAGGGCAAAAAATAAAGACTTACCCTGTACATCCAGTTGCATTTGCCTGGTGGCTGTCCCTGCCGCATTAGTAGCTGTACATGAATACTGCCCAGAATCTCGAACAACAGCGGCAGATATCTGTGGCATTTAAATGTCAAGAGAGAAAATCTTAAGTACTAAACTTTCTTGGCAGGCAAGAATGGTGTGTCATCAGACTAACTGGATATCTTTCCGTAAGTAATTGTCTTGCTATTTTCTAATTCTATGCACCAATTTCATGATGAAACAAAGTGTTCCTAACATTGGGCCAAGAAAAAGCATGCTAACATCCTTAGCTGAAATAGGGTGTGGAGACAACATTGCATTTTGTAGGATTGCTGTACTCACCTGCAGTCCTGTAGACACCAGACTTGTTCTGTCAGTCATGGGAACTACAGATCCGTCCTTCAGCCACTCCACAGTTGGACTGGGCACTCCAGACACTTTGCATTCCAGAGTGACAACTTGCCCCACCATCACCACACTGTTGGTACTGCCCTCCTCAATAATGGGGGGCTCTGCAGGCAAGGACAGAATTGTTCATACAACATTCACTTGAGAACTCTGAAGTCTCCATAGGAGTAAAGGTATGACAGTATATAGAGATAACTATCATGTCTACAGTGTTGTGTTTACTTAGAAAAAAATAGATGCATCCAAACATACTCCATTGAGTGTACCAACAACAGATATAGAAACATTGTAGAATACAGTGTTATGCTGTGAAAACCTTGCATCAATCAAATTGATCACAGATTTGTAGTATTTAACTACATGTACAAAATGTACCTACTTCCTGGAACATCCATGTTATGATGTTGCTATAAACAAATTCAATCCAGTACATGTATGTTTGCATGTGTATGTGAGTGTTTGTGCCCTGCATAACTCGAGAGGTTGTGGATGGATCTTAATGATGCATTTTGCATGTGGGCACTACACTACTCAGGGCTCGAAATACTGGGTGCATGTGCACCCAGGTGCACCCAAAATTTATCTTGTTCTATGGGTGCACAGGAAAATTTCTTAGGTTTGTGTAGGTAAAGATATCAAAGTATACTAGTATACATCATATTCTTGACATCTAAGTGTTAGAAAGATAATAAAAATGTCTATCATGGTACTTGTTTAAGAATTTGATAGCTTGTAACTAAGTTTTATTACTAGATTATTAATTCAATTTAATTGGTGCACCCAAAAATATTTTGGTGCACCCAATTTCTTAAGCTGGGTGCACCAGTGCACCTAATCCCAAAAATGAACTTCAAGCCCTGCTACGACTGTAGGTGAAGGAAGAACAAATTCCATCATAGGTTCCTTAGTCTGTGAACACCAAAAAAGACTTTACTTATAAGGACATTTGAAATATCAGGCAGACAGGAGAAAAATGCTGTTCTTCCCTCAGACTAAAAGGAGACACGCCATCAAAAAATTCTGTCAAACCTAATGCACAGATGGCGTATCTTCCATAAAAAGTATGTCCCAACCTTGCACCTGCAATATCAAGTCTCTCTCCGCAGTCCCTTGTGTGTTGCTGGCCTGACATGTGAAGACGCCCTGATCGGAAAGTTTCACGGCTGCAATACGCAGAGACCCAGAAGGCAGGAGCTGATAGTTTAGTTCATCCAAGTCCAACAGGGCACCTTCATTGGGAGGCAAGACCAGCAAATATCACAACCATGATTGAATAATGAAGACATAGAAGTTGACATTGTCAACATGGATTCGAAGTTCCAAAATCAAACCTCACAAAGAAACTTTGAATTTTGTTGGACGTTTAGGACAATTCTAATTGCCAACCACCTGCTAGGCTTGTAACAGGCTTTCCCAACCTAGAACCACAGCTGACGGCCAAGGTTTGAATCCCAGTTGTAGCCAGGAGACTGTACTTCTCGCCTCTTGTGTTTCATTTCTACTGATTTCCAGAATCATTGCTATTTCCCCATACCATAGTGATGTACAGCTGTTACTGTTTACATTACTACATTCTTACCTTCATGGTACCATGTGACAGTGGGAGCAGGCACACCAGTAACTTCACAGGACAGTAATGCAGGAAAGTTGACCAAGGTGGTGATCGAGGCAGCCCCTGGTCCTATTGTTGGTGGCACTAATAGAAGAAAGGACAAATAACAGTACAAATATCAGCTGCATTATTTGATATCAAAGTGGGACCGCGTAGCACAGTGGGTCCATGTTTGTCTCGAGACCGAGATCCATCTGCCGTGTTGCTAATCTTGTGCCCTTGGGACAACTGTCCTCACTTAACTCAGGTGAAAATGAGTGCCGTCCCTTGGATTGGACGTTAAATGGAGGTGTCTGGGGAGAGCCATACCCCGGGCACGTAAAAGAACTTGTTTCGATGTGAGCGGATCAAGTATTCTGGCCAAAATGGGGTAGGGAATTTCCCGAGCAGCCTCGTAACCCCTGCTGTGCCTATTGAGTCAGTGAAGTCAAGCTTGCCTAAGCTTGATGTTTCTGACTTAGGGAGAAGAAATGCTGCTAGAGTTATCGCTATGGGCCACTCTTCATCTTCATGATGGTAACTTCAGGCCTTACAAACCTGATTTTAAAAAATCAAAAAATAATAATGTTCCCAGGGTTAGCCCTTGGCAATAGCCTATGGCTAGTTAGGCAGCCCTAGCTGTATGTAAACAGCTGAACAAATATTCAAACACAATATTGTTTAGTATACCTGGATGTCTAACCTTCATTAACGTAGCTGAACAAATAGATAAACTAATAATGTTCCTAAAGGAGGCTATTTGGCTCAGGAAGTCAGCTCCGGTCATGAACAGAAATGAAGGGGGATGCAAACTGAGCCACATTTGGGACGGCATTCTTGCTGCTGCAGCGCCACCTACATCCGCTATAAGTAGCAGTGAGAAGTAGATCCACTCATTCTAACCCTGATCTAACATCGAAACGTTGGATGTGAGTACTATCCTGGTTGTGTTTTAAACTAAAAGAACCTTACTATATACATCAATTTACATTTGTAAGTTATGCTGATAAACTATCTTAAAACTCTACCAAAAGCATAACATTCTTGGCAAAGGTAAAAATCCCTTACCATGAACAAACAGATTAATCCGTTGCTGGTCAGTGCCGACTTCATTCGAGGCCATGCATGTGTAGAGCCCCGCGTCCTGTACACTGGTGGAGGAGATCTGCACAGATCCTGAGGGAAGTATGCGATACCTGGCACTGTCCCTGTTGGTGAGGAAGACACCATCTTTGCGCCATGTGATGGTGGGAAGAGGGACACCTTCTGCCTGGCAGGTCAGTAGTGCGGCTTCTCCTACTCCTACTGTCACTGAGGACTCATCACTTGTAATGACAGGTGGCACTGCAAAAGGTAACAAAACCAAAATAATTACAACATATACAATGCCATGTACATGTAAGTGCAGTAAATCTAAAGTAATGACAAACAACACCAACAGCTTCACCACGGACATACATGTAGAAGTAAAAGGAACAAAACTGGAAACTGTTAACCAATTAAAAAATTACACTTAGAATGGCCCAGAGGCCATTAGAATATGCAAAAATATCATTCGAAAGGCAAAAAAAAAAACACTTAAAAAAATTGTGTGTGAGTGTGTCTTAGTGTGTGTGTGTGCATGTGTGTGTATCTGAGTGATGGCTGGATGCGTAAAATGTTTATGTACATACTGACCATGCACTGAAACATTGAAGACCTTGGTGGTGTTTCCAGCTGGATTTGCTACCAGACATCTGTACAGCCCAGAGTCTTCCACTCTAGCATTCTCCAGCATGACAGTTTGCCCATCATTTAATGTGTTGGTGCGGATGTTCTGACTGTCCTTCTGCCAAGTTACGACAGGCGGCGGTGATCCCTCTGACCTGCAGTTGAGCTCCACACTCTCCCCTTCTATTATTGTGATATCCTTGGGTACATCTTTATCTTGTAACCTTGGTGGTACTGTAGGCATCAAGAAACCATCATTTGTTTTCAAGAAACATATTGTAGAAGCTGACAGGTCAAAACACTTAAAGCAAAGTCTGGGGTTTGGGTCATTTTCTACATAGTAGAAGGTTTAACTGTTAATAGAATTATACAAATGTACTGTGAAAATCATAGATAGGTGGAATAGGATGGCCCGATATGCCTCAAAAGTTATGGGAGGCATTAAATCATTGTATGTTTTTGTCATTTAACAGAAGTTGTCTAACATTCCCTACCAAGAGAAGTCACGATAAAGTTCCTCTGGTTCTCTCCAACCACATTGCTGGCAATGCAGGTGTAGAGTCCACTGTCTGCCATCTGCACACTCAATATTCTCAGCTTGCGACCATTGCTGAGAACCCGTAACCTGGAAATCTGGGGTAAGGTCTGACCATCCTTCAACCACAGTAGAGAGGGTGGTGGTGTGCCATCCGCCTCACACTGCAGGGTAACGGGGTTCCCCACCACAGTGCGCACTTCTGTTGATGCCGGGCCTTTGATTATTGGTACAACTGCAGAACCAAACAACCAAAGTACATGTAAATAATGTGGTCATTTGCTAATTTTCATCTATTCAAAAATATGAGAAAACCATTCTCCTACATCCAACGGCGCCAGCAAACCGCTTCTTGTCTGTACTCTGCTATCTCAACTGTCACCATCAGTTCCTGTGGGGGTCTGATGGTGATGGTTGAGATAGCAGAGTACAGACAAGAGGCGGCTTGCTGGCGCTGTTGGATGTCTCTGTGTAGGAAAATGGAGAAAACTAAATTCACCATTGTAGAAATGACTCCCCCAGGTTATGCATCGATGAAGATGAAGATGACAAATCTCACTGTAACTACATATACATGTAAGTCTTGTTTCTACCCAAGTATATTTTGTTCCAACATTGAACACAATCCCAGTGTTTAAACTGTGAGCACAGTATTACACCAGTATTACAATGTATGCACACTTCAGCTGTACATACTCCAGACCTTTTTAAGAAGGCCTTGATAACACTGTCTTTTCAAGATGGCAGTCTTAAGGTACCCAGCATTTGTTAGCAGATCATAGATACAAAGGGTCCAGATAACATTATGGCCATTGGCCAACAATAATCAATGGCATATAACTTGGAAGCTTATGTGCGATTGAATGTAGTGATAATTTCCTTGCCTTGAATCTGTACATTGA
Organism: Branchiostoma floridae; assembly: GCF_000003815.2. Classification (NCBI taxonomy): domain Eukaryota; kingdom Metazoa; phylum Chordata; class Leptocardii; order Amphioxiformes; family Branchiostomatidae; genus Branchiostoma; species Branchiostoma floridae. Next base: position 5,253,806 of record NC_049986.1, read on the forward strand.
AGTTGTGGTCATCTTCTCCTGCAGCATTATTTGCAAAACATGTGTAACTGCCACTGTGTAACTTGAGGTCTGCAGCCAGGATTGTGAGAGTGTTGCCGAGGACCTGGACCCCTGGGGTGTCAGCTGTGATGAGCGATCCCTCCTTCAGCCAACTGATGGTGGGGGGAGGGTCTCCCGAGGCATTACATTGCAGCTGCAGTGGACTCCCCAACAGGGAAACCACATTTGTTGTTTCCTCGCTCATGACTATTTTGGGAGGAACTGGGAGAGGGAGACCCATGTGTTAGATGATGGTGCTCATTACAGAAAATTTACTGCAGACTACATCATGACATTTGTATGAACAAGAACAATAATCAATTCAAGAAGACCAGAGAACTGGTCTCAAGCTGGTTGATAAGAACTTTTTTTTGTGTGCAGAAATAACATTTACAGTCTTCAATATATCAACCACCATCACAGATGAACTTTCGTGCAAATGACATAAACGCAGTTGACAATACTGCAAAGTTTGCTGATGTGCACTAACTCTACAGTGAGCTTTAAACTGATCAGCATCTAGAATTGCCCTGAGGAAGGTGACAGAAGGTCACCAAATGTTGGCCTGGAATTAAGTATTTGGTTGTGTACAAAGAATCTTGTTACAGACTTGTTTGAGATGGTGTAAATAATCTTAACTTGAAAGCTACACTAAAGCTTATTCTGTTTACTTTAACATTCTGTGCAGAATGTAATCATTGGATTTACATACCCTGCACTGTGAGCCTGAAGGTTCTTTCCACTTGCCCAACAATGTTACTTGCAATGCATGTGAAGGTTCCTTGATGAGAGATCTGTACACTAGATACAGACAGTGTCTGACCCTGTCTGGTGAGGCGGATGTTCTCATCTTGGTTCACTGGTCTCTGATTGTGAAACCACCTGACTTGAGGTGTGGGAATGCCTTCAACTGGACAAGTGAGTTCCACGGGCCTGTTGACAACTGTTGTTACATCTTCACCAGATCCACTGAGATCTATTGTAGGGGGTACTGAAGAAGCACAAAAAGGACATTAATAACAATATTAACAGTAATATTTGTGTCAAATGCATCCCTAAAAAGTTCAAGTCTTTTGATATCTGTGAACTTTCTTTGCCACTCACCGAGCACTTTCACAAAATATTCCCGCTCATCGTCTCCAGCATTGTTCATGGCTGTACACAGATATGTGCCACTGTCCTCAGGCTGGACTTGGACTACCTGCAGAGTGGTGCCCCCATTGAGAAGTTTCCATCTGTTTCTTTCAGCACCCTGGTGGCCGACTTTGGTCCAGGTGACCACTGGCTGAGGGTTCCCGCTGGCATCACACTGCAGTTCCACCATGTCACCAGCTATTGTGGTGATGTTTTCACGGATGTCTGCACCGGCAATCTGAGAAGGAACTGTACAGAAAAACATTTAGTAAGCACTGACATCAGACATGGGAATGCTTCAGAGATTTGTAAGGTACCGTTGAAAAAATTAATTGGCTAATTTTTCGTTTCACCTTAATCAATTGTTTATGAAAGTGTATATTCACAATTACCAGAATATGACTCATAGACAGCTTTTTTTCCCTTCTGTATTACATGTACTACAGGCACCATTTCATGTTGTAGAAATGTGTCATTACTGTTACAGTATTGTTATTGTTTGTTTTTTAATATACGTCCAGGGCTGCCTGAAAAGCAGGTCTAAGTGTACTCTTGAGTGTACTCTCCTGGTTAAACAGTAAAGTGATTCAGAAGTGAAAGGAAGTGGAAAATGTCACGGGAACAAGAATAAATGGCCATCTTTAAGAGATGGTTGCTTTGAGAGGTGATTGCCCTAACAGGTTTCATTGTATTCAGAAAAATGTCTGTCCTGGATGCTCAACTTGCTACATGTACTTGACATAATGCCTCTAACTACAGCGTCATGAATATTACCATGAATAGTAACTCTGAAGTCCCTAGATGCCTGCCCTCCCTCGTTTGAAGCTGTACAAGTGTACAGGCCCTCATCATTCTGGATTGCAGTGTCGATGTTCAGCAGCTGTCCCCTGGACAGCAATGTCAGTCGTCCATCTGAGGACAGCAGAGCACCGTCTTTCCTCCACTGCACCGTGGGAGCAGGAACTCCATTGGAGATGCATTCCAGGGACAGGGATGTCCCAACTTGCACAATCATGGGACTAGGTGGCTCAAGCCCGGAGATTTGAGGTTTCACTACCAAAACAAGCATGTTGTAATGTAAATATGAGGGAGAACATAGTCAACATACTTTATATTACTTTCCTTAATCAGAATTGTAATAGACCTACACAATGTGCATTTTATATTTCAATGACAAAAATCAATGCATTAAATCTAGTGAGTGCAGCTATCTTAGCATCTAATTAATTATTGGACCTTTAGTGTTGCAGTTGGATGCTAGAAATTAACTAGAAAGTCTTGAACATACGTGAAACTGAGGAATCGAGCACCACACTCACCAATGACACTGATGTTGAAGACTTTATGACTCTCCCCAGCTGAGTTCCTGGCAATGCATTTATAAATGGCAGTGTCACCAACCTGCCAGAGAAAGTGTTAGTATCAAATCTGACACCTTCTGGCTGACCCTGGCAATCAACAGACAAAATTACAGAGTATACAGTTTTATCAAATATTAAGTAATTGGTCATAGACATACTCAGTCTGATGATATACTTTGACCATGAAAATAAGAATATGAAATCAAAGCAATATAAGACTAGAGTTCAGTTGCCTCATACATTCATGAAATATCTAGAGCTTTTGTAGATGTTATGCAAATAACTTACACATTTACATAATCTATGCATGGTGATGTTCGTCATTGATTAACTTACACATGTCACAAGTAAGATCATTTATCATCAAGCAGTTCTGGCCATTTTTGCTTTTAAATAATTATGCAAATTTGGTTCCTCAGTTGCATGTTTGGAGTCTGTTTATCATAAGTTACATGTGCTACATTTATTGAAGTCCAGTTGTGGAAAACAATGGAATAATATAATTTCCTGGCTCTACTTTTTATATCCTGCAACACTCGAAGTGCGCCTGTTTTGGTCTAGCATTTGAGCTATGTACAAATGTAGCTACAAAATGATAACCAATGTTAGTAATTATGTTCCGATGATTTTGAAGAAAATATGTACGTTTTGCCCAGATGATATTGTAGCAGAATGTCAACTTTACACCTGCACTGGTAAATAAGATCTGTCTTAAACTGTTTCAGTAACCACAGGGCTCGTGACTGCGACTAGATTTGGTCGCAATGCGACCGTAATTTTAATAATGCGCCTATTCTTTAAATGATGGTCGCACGGCGCGCCAATAAAAAAATGAGCAACGCCCTTATTTCTCCCCGAAAACTTTGCTCAAAGTTCAAAATTCAAAGATTCCGGCCTTCACCGAGCCGCCATTTTGATTCTAACTCAAGTCTCGCCCAAGTCGGTTACGGGAGCATGTAACTCACATCTCGCAAATCGCGAGAGTCGCACCCCATTGGCCATTTCGGCGTGACGTAGCTCGCCCGGGCGCCATTAATTGGCGGAATATCTGATATCCCCGCTGTGATCACGGGAAAAATCACACAGGAACAATTCAAAAGCGTGTAACTTTGACGAAAACTCATCGAATGCCTAAAGTCCTTGGTGATAAGTACATGTATAGGATTCTTTTGGAGGTTTTTTTTGCTTGTTTGTCGGTGGAATGCGGGAAAAACAACAGCTAATGCGACGATGACAAACTGGGGAGGGGGGCTGTGTCGGCAATGAAGTCGTAGAAAATGTTGAACCAAGGAGGTTAACCTCCTTGGTTGAACGGAGGTCGCGATTTTTTCACGGTTCCTTCAGATATTACTTTTGTTGCAGTCTTTATTTTCAAAAGACTGATAAATAGATGTTGTTTGTTGGGGAAGATTCGATTGATTTGCCCTTCGAACACATCTTTTCTGCTAGATTTTTTCAACTGAAATAATGAATTGTTTGTACACAGATTTTTCTATATAAGTTAACAATGATGTTACAGGCTACAACTTTAGTACAAGTAAACCTCTAATTTTTCAGTGCATCTATTTTCAGCTATGTTCTTAACAAAGTAGAAGAGATACAAAAGAAATACAAGATGTACCTGACAGTCCTGGCTACACTTTCTCCTCTGTTGGTTTGCAGATTTTCTTGTAGACTTCTTTTATTTAGTTTGTTGTTGTTGTATATGTAACAGTCAAGTTTCACCTCTAGCAGTAAGGTTAATTTACTCTTCCTGATTGTGTAAATTTATGAAACATTATAAAAATCATATATTGTAAGGAATCAGTGTTATATTACTTGAAAGTGATCTCATGTATTCTCTTGTTTCTTGTTTGGTCACTGGGTAATTATATATAATATATAACACCCCTGATTAATTCTTTAAGCCATACCCACCTCTAGTCAAAAACATTGATTATTGGAGTAATACTTTGTATGGCTTCAGACGTTTGCTTGTGCTCCCAACCTTTCATAGTGGTGCTCCTAACTTTTTGCTGATGCTCCTAAGTTTTAGGAGTTAGGAGCGCCATGCTCCTAGGTCAAAAAGTTAGTCTGGAGCCCTGAACCATCATGGATACCTGTGAAATCCTTCTATGTGTGCACGTGTATTTCTGGGCCACTATCATACATACATTTGTATATATAATGGAGACAAAAAAGCAATGAATGTATTGCTGGGCCACTATCATACATAACGTTACGGAGAGAAGGAATTAATATCTTACTCACTTTTACATTCCTGATGGTGATATAGTTGGACACACTGCTCTGCCCACCACTGTCTAGGGTGGTCTCTACCTCAGTGGTTACTCTACTGTCCCCAACAGGCCAGGAACGGTCGTTCTTCAGCCAAACAAAAACTGGTGCAGGAACACCAGTGGCTTGGCAGGCTATAGAGACATCCTCACTCTCCAGTGGTGTCAGGGTTATCATGTTCTGATTATCTGGTATAGTGGGAGGAACTGAAACAGAACAATGTAAGAATGTAAGTTCATCTGTGACGATAGTCAACATTATGTTATAATTTTAAGACCTTATTTGTGCACAAAATTAAGAGCTTGCCAACAAGCTTTCGATCAGTCCTCTGATCCCTCTCAAGTTGAAATGACCCCAAACCTAAGTCACACATCCGGAACGGAAGTGTGACGTCAGCAAGGGGTCGAAGGTGCTTGGCAGTCGGTATCGGCCCCCGTCTCGGTTTCAACTTGAGAAAGATCAGAGGACTGATCGAAAAAGCTTGTTGGTAAGTGCTTTATTTTGTGCACGGATATAAGGTCTTAAAATTGTAACATAAAACAGAACAACTTTCATTAGCACTTCCACACTACTTCCAGATGAAAACTTTCTTCCCAATATGTGCCTGTAGTGTAGGCACAAGATGATTTAAGGTCTAAGGAAGTTAAACAGCTTCTCCCAGGGTCTCTCCCTGGCTGCAACATGGCCATGAATACCACATACATGTTCTAAAAATGACTGAGGACTGCCAAATTCCTGTACAGTTGTACTAGGTAGGAAACTTCTGCTATGAATTGAAATTAATTCAGCTATAGTATAACAGCAGTGATGTAAATATAATGAGGCAACATATTCATACCAGGCTAAAAAAGGTTAACAAAGCTCATTCACTCACAGCAAGTTTTAAAGCTAATTATAGGAAACATACATGAATCTTGCCATGTCAAACAATCTCTTAAGCAGTGCAAGAATGGAAGCAAATTACTGAAATCAGCTGCATAAATCAGCTGCATTGACAATAATTTGCTCAAGGTCGGTGCGCAAATACTGGCCCCCTCACTCACCAAGCTTTTCAATAAATCTCTAAGCACGGGGGATTTTCCGAAGAAATGGAAGGAAGCCAAGATAATGCCCATCCACAAGAAAGGGGATAAGACCAACCCTAGTAACTATCGCCCTGTGTCTATTCTACCTGGCATATCTAAGATATTAGAAAGAGCTGTCCACAATCAACTATATCAGTATCTGACCCAATATAGACTCTTAACACAATACCAGTCTGGGTTCAGAAAGAAACACTCTTGTGAGACAGCGCTTCACTCGGTTATTGAGGAGTGGGTAAGCTCTATTGACAAGAGGGAACTAACCGGAGTGGTTTTTTGTGACCTGTCTCGAGCTTTCGATACCCTTGACCATAACATAATGGTACGTAAACTCCAACATTACGGTGCAGATGACATGGCTTGCAAATGGTTCCAGTCTTACTTGACTGGTAGTGATACAACATACATGCATAAACTCAGTCCTATCCTCACCTATTAATGTCACCTGCGGAGTCCCTCAAGGGTCAATATTAGGCCCACTTCTGTTTATCATATATGTGAATGACTTACCAAATTGCTTGCAACTCTGTAAGATTGCACTGTATGCCGACGATACGATCATTCACTTCGCGGCACGCAATGTACAGGCAATTGAGCAGGCCATACAGAGCGACGCAGCCAGACTTTCCCAGTGGTTTGCGGCTAACAAATTGTCGTTAAAACCCACGAAATGTAAAACGATGTTAGTGGGTTCGTCAAGAGCAAACGACATTAACACTGAATTAGACATCACTTTAGCTGGCACTACTCTTGAGCAAGTTGATAAATTCAAGTATCTTGGAGTCATTATCGACAACATGTTAAAGTGGCATGATCATTGTGATCATCTTAACAAGAAGCTTGCTCAAACAATCGGAATAATGAAGTACCTTAAACACTACCTGAATAGAGAGGCGCTGCTCATAATTTACAAAGCCCTATTTCTCCCACACATACAGTACTGCAGCACTGTCTGGGATCAAGGGGGTAAAGGAAGTCTGGATAAATTACAGAAACTCCAAACTAGAGCTGGCCGCGTGATCCTGGGGTACGATCGCTATACTTCTACAACAGACGTCTTACGTACTCTCGGATGGGTCCAAATAGCCGATGTACATAAAAGAAGTAAGGCAACGCTCGTTTTTAAGGCACTTAACGGCATGACCCCTCCCCACCTTACTGCATTGTTCTCCCAACTCTCAGAAATACACACACATAATACCCGTCTCAGATCACAAGGTGGACTCCTACTGCCTAAAGCTAAATCTGAATATAGAAAGAAAGCTTTTTCACACGCAGGTGCGGTGCTCTGGAACTCCCTCTCGTCCCAATTAAGATCTGCGAAGACACTGTCACAGTTTAAACGATTGTATGACCAGGACTAAAGGATTCTGATTGTATATATTTTAACTTTAGTACCTGTCATATCACAGTGGATCCTTTTGTTTGATTTCTGTATTATGTTTTGACGCTAAGACTGACATTTATGTTCTCTTCTGACTGTTATTTTTCATTTTCAAATCAACTTTGTAACAAACACTCCCCGACCAGCGACACATTGATATGCAAATTCCACTTTTCATTCCACTTTTCATTACTTTGATTTTAAGTTGATCCACTGTCTGAATGTGTTATCATTGTTATTATTATTACCATTATTATATTAAGTTATCTTGAGTTATTTGTATTGTAAATAGTTGACAGCTGACGATTACTTATGCAAGTTTGACCTTTGATTTCAATTTTGATTCAGTTGTTGTGATTTTGTGTTATTTTATGTTGGGGTCTCCCGGCCCACCAGGAGGTATTGAAAAACGCCAGTAGGCGATGTATTTTCCTGGATAAATAAATAAACTGAACTGATAAATTGTCTTGTCTAATAGCTTACCCCACACTGTCACACCCCAGGACTGTGTATCCTCTCCTGCAATGTTGGTTGCTACACACATGTACACTCCCCCATCCTGAAGACTAGTTCTGGAGATTTGGAGTGTGTCTCCAGAATTTTGGAGTTGGACTTGATTTCCAATTTTGACATCCTCTCCGTCCTTCAACCAGCGAACAGAGGGTCTTGGGATGCCACTGACCAGGCAATCCAGGGTGACAGAATTGTTCAATGTAACAGTGACATCCCTGATGGGCACCCTGCCATCTCCAACAGTAGGAGGAACTGCAGAACAAAAGATGTCATCAGCAATCAGTTGGGCAGTATTATTGGGGTATGCACATTTGTGGAAGAATTCAGAGTAATTTTGCACATTATATAATATTTTAGAGGACAATAAGCAGATATGGCTAACTTAAGATATCATAATATATCAGATGCTTAGATGCATAGCATTGCAACAAACTTTCAGTACCTTTCTAAGGACATTTTGTACTGTATTCTTTCCTATAGTATTAACACTGTGTAGATTCAAAGTCATTTGGCTTTTATACACAAAATGTATGTAGTGACACAAGAGGCCCAAATATTTTTTGGTGAAAATGGCCAATAAATTCCAAAATAAATCATTTTCAAAGACTAACAGTTAACGTTGGTTCACCTTTATCTGTAGGGTAACCTACATGTACATCCGTTGTTTCTAAAAACTGGGTATTTAAGCATTTTAAGTTGACTGACGGTGGTTTCAAACTGCAATATTTTTGAAATTCTGCAGTTTGAAACCACTATCCGTCGACTTGATATTCCCAGATACCCTGTTTTTAAAATCAACAGACATAGGTTTCTCCACAGATAAATGTGAACTAACGTTACTGTCATTAAGTAAAGAACAGATTATTTATAGTCCTACAATGTACATGACCCAGATAAAACTGAATATTAAATTTCATTTGGTTCAAGATAGCATCACTGGTCTAGAATATACAAAATATAGATTTTACAGGACTGCTTTTAAAAAATGAGGAAAAGATCATGTCTAAGGGTAGTTACTCAATGTACACATTTTACCCCTTTTGTTCAATGATTATCCAATAATTATTGACCAAAATGGTAGGAAAAAAATATGTCAGCAAAAACATAATAGTTCACTCCCTATGATATAGACAGTGAAATATGATTATGAAGGGAACAAAAAGGTAAATCTTCCTCACACAACTACTCACCATGGACATTAAGGATGAAGTCCTTTGTCAAGTTGCCAGCCACATTGGATGCAATGCATCTATATGTACCAGTGTCATCCACTTCCACAGCAGCAATGCTCAACGTTCCGGAGGGTAAAATGACATGTTGTAGAGAATTGCCTGACAAGGGTTCTCCATCCTTGCTCCATGCAAATGTTGGTGGTGGGATAGCATCTACAGCACACGGCAGGCTGACTGGATTCCTTACAGTTACACTGACTTCATTGCTTCCACCCTGAACACCATCCCCTGTGGGTGGGACTGAATAAAAAGAAACAATATCTTGTCATCATCAGTAAGTAACTGTATGTCTGGGTACCTGTCATGCTTCTGTTAATCCCTAACTTGTCGAAGCATGTGAGATATTTTTCACGCAAACTTCTGTGAGATCACGCGGTGCAGCGGCAGCGAGTTGGAATCTGGCTGCGTGTCACCAATCTTATGCCCTTGGGAAAGGCACTTTACACGGCTTTCCTCACTTTACTTAGGTGAAAATGAGTACTTAGCTTCGGCTAGAGCCGTCCCTTTGATAGGACATAAAATGGAGGTCCCATGTTGGGGAGAGCCATACCCCAGGCACGTTAAAGAACCCACCACACATGTAATGGTGTGGCGTGAGTGGTTCAAAACCTTCAGTTCCTTGGCCACACCTGGGGTAATTACTGTCGTATTAAGGTCACCTGAGTGGCGCCGAATGGCAGCTCGCTCCAGACCCTTGCGATTTAGCCCCGCCTATTGTAAGCTCCTCGCAATTCAGCCCCTGCCTGGCAAGAGAGAGTAGTAAACCCATCTATTAACAATAACAAAAAGTAAATAGCCGACCCTTACCAAACACCTGCAGGTTGACCTGTCTGGAGGCTACCCCTGCTGGGTTGATGGCTGTACAGGTGTAAGGACCAGAATCTTCAGGCCTGGCAGAACTAATGATCAGAGCACCTGTGTCTGAGATGGACATGCCCTGTCTGCCACTCACAGGTTCTCCTTGATTGTTCCAGGACACAGTTGGGGAGGGCACACCATCAGCATCACATGTCAGCACAACCTGCCGACCTTGTACCACTGTGTACTCAGTCTTGTCTTCAGAAATACTGGGGGAAACTAGAAAACAAAACAAATTTTGTGAACATGATACTGTTTCTTTTTAAATCTAAAGACAGAGACTGCTGGTGAGATGCCATCAAGCCTCCACATCTATGTGGAATGAAAAGACTGAGCGCTGTTTTCGACAGAAATATAGTTATCAAGTATTTCAATGGTAGTTTCTGTGTTTTAAATGCTTGACTATGTCCACAAATCACACTGCAGTTGAATAGTTCGGGATTAGGACACACATTTGCGATGGACGTTCCACATGCAAATGA
>NC_049986.1:5264267-5265981 GCF_000003815.2 Branchiostoma floridae
GACTGAGCGCTGTTTTCGACAGAAATATAGTTATCAAGTATTTCAATGGTAGTTTCTGTGTTTTAAATGCTTGACTATGTCCACAAATCACACTGCAGTTGAATAGTTCGGGATTAGGACACACATTTTGCGATGGAACGTTCCACATGCAAATGAACCTAAAACCATCTGTAGCTTCCGCGAGATGTAATGCTCCGACGCAAAGCGCATCACTTGAGAAAACCACACGTCTGTCAAGCTTTAATCACGGTTATATGTGCAATACAAGATGAAAGCTCAAGTCACAAGGGTTAAGTGTCAAGTGCACATCTACAAAACAAGTGTGCGTTCGTGTAGAACATAGGTCGGAAATAGGACCGGAGACGTTATATGTTACCTTGTTCATACATGTACATGTGAGGTAAAAGTGCTTGGATTTGCCTAGCTAGCCTCTAACAGATTCTGGGTGACTGAAATAGTAGAAATTGGCCCAATACATGCCTATGCATATGGTAGCAACTGATTACCATCTGTCCAGCTAACTCCTTTGGCAAATCATTCAAATTACAGTGGAAACCAGCTATTTGCAATACGTTTTGGCGCAAAAATCGGATAGTTGCAAAGAATTCTGAAATGCTAAACCGTTTCCCATTAGCGCCATTGTATACAGCACCCATATTTGCAAAGCCCAAATCGGCTAATCAGGAAAAAAATTCAAAATGCAACACATGTGCACCAAAAATATGCCAAACAAATCGTCAGAATCGGTAGAAATGAACCGACAAGAGGTATAAAGACAAAATAGCGCCAAAAAGAACGAAACTGTCTGTGTTGAGTCCCAAAGAGGTGCAATTGTTTTGATTTTACGCCGCTAGCGCATGGCCCGCTGGCGGATTGCCGCGAGGAATCATGGGATACGAGAAAGCAAGCTGCGTCCACCATCACTATTTTCGGGAGTAAAATGTTTTTAAAATGAAGCTGTCAACTGTTGCAAAATTTCCAGTAATCTGCGGACATCGTAAGCTAAAAATCTGTAACGCGAGTTAACCTTTATTCGTTCAGTTACCTTAATTCGTTTTTTCAAAAACAGGGAATCTACGGAGACACGGTAAATGCAACATCAGTAATAACCACAGGAATGCATAACCAAGAGACTTAAGTGTTCAGAATATTCATGAAAAGGCTCCGATGACCACGCATTTGAAAACAGCGAGGTCAAAAACGTACCGTCCTTCATTGTAATAGCCTACCGCTCCGTGGGAGGATTGCGTCACCGTGTTGTTCGCCGGAATGGCAGAGATCTATCACATTCGCTTCCAGTTCACAATTATCATGCACAAGACAACTAAATAAAGTTTGTGTTGCTGACCAGTAACTAGACTCAAAGTGTGATCAATTGTCGAAAACCGTCTCTTTGTTGCCACAACCTCCCGCACTTGTGGCGCACGATCGAACGACGCCATGTTTTTTCCAAGAAACCTACGGTCGCAACCGCGGGAAAAAGATTGGATGACGACATTACAAGGTATTTGTATTTATTAAACTTACCTTTAACCTTTAATAACTCACTAACTCGCCTTTTTCTCTTAGATCATTAAGCAGCCATCTATTAAACATTTTATGCACCACCAAGAATGGAAATGATATTGAACATCGACAAATTAATTTTTACTCTGGTCCCCTTTTTTTAAAATGTGAAAGTCCCAAGCCAGATCATGTAAACTGTGCAAATACG
>NC_049986.1:5270029-5284616 GCF_000003815.2 Branchiostoma floridae
AAAAAAAAGCAAAAAAACGCGAACGACGAACGCACCGTTGTTGGATATGTGACTCCTGACAGATACTATATTACAATAAGTGTCTGGGGCATCTGGGGTAAGGTGCATTTCAGCATGAAATTATTCACAACAGTCACTTTGGGGAGAAGTTATGGCTAATACATTTCATTTTCATGCAGAGGTGATTTGGAACAGTCCAATGTTGCATGGTGAGGGGTATGGGTGACATTTGCTGTAATTCCTAAATGCCACTGGACTCTACTACTTCTGACCTGTAACATCCATTGGCATAATACCGGCAGGTTTACTGCAATTTCTCAAGCAATACTAATTTGGCAAATGATCAACACATCATTTTCTCCAGTTTCATGTTGCTGTTACAGCTTACCTTTGCCACTTCTTCTGTGTATATTTTTTTGTCTCTCTTGTCCTGCTAAAAACATAATATCGTAATTGGAACACACCGCGGAATTGCACGGAGAACGGGCGCGTGGTTGGAAGGGGGTGCAATAATACCGACAGAACGAAACACGGCACAATTGACTGCCGCTATGTACCTTTATACATCCTCTGTTGTTCCTTCCTTTCCTGTTAGTAATTGCACAAAACAAAAACCTGCATGAGCATACAAAAAGTCATGAGAAAATGGGCGTATACTGACAAGAATTTTCATTTAATTTTGGTCCGTCACAACCGCTATGACGTAAAACTTTACTGCTGGCGTAGCATTAAAAATGGTGGGAAAATGGCGGCGCACGTTCAATTTGACCCATTCAGCCGTAGATCCGGGCGATAATGCAACGGTTCTTCACACTTTTACACGAGTTGTAGGCCACCAAAAGAAATTCAAGATTGCTGTTGAATCATGCTCGTCTTGTGCCGTGAGCACGTGTGATTATTATCTACAAATCTGGCCATGAACGTGACAGTGTGTTCGTCCCACGACGACCTCACCTGCCCCGAAAATGAACTGAAAACTTTTGGCCTTGTTTTCTTCAAATGCACTGTTATCGAAGCCTTTTCGGAAATGTGTGAAATACGTGGATGTCTGAAGTGTTCACAGCTCAGAAATAACTGTTGCTGCGCTAGTGGATCACCGAAAATTTATCATTTATGTCATTTGCCGGTATAAGTATTACTGCCGGTATTATGCCAATGGATGTTACTTCTTACACTTAAACTGATCCCTGTCTTTTCATCACAATGTGGAAAGAAGAAGTAGTCCATTGAGCTCCAACAAAGGTAGCCAAAAGTTTGTCAATTAACATGATGAAATAATTTCGGATTTTCCAGCTTTGTTATTAACCAATTACGCGGCTCTTAAAGCATATGATATATCTTTCATGCATACCAGAAGTGAATAGCTGACACTTACCAAACACCTGCAGGTTGACCTGTCTGGAGGCTACCCCTGCTGGGTTGATGGCTGTACAGGTGTAAGGACCAGAATCTTCAGGCCTGGCAGAACTAATGATCAGAGCACCCGTGTCTGAGATGGACATGCCCTGTCTGCCACTCACAGGTGCTCCTTGATTGTTCCAGGACACAGTTGGGGAGGGCACACCATCAGCATCACATGTCAGCACAACCTGCCGACCTTGTACCACTGTGTACTCAGTCTCGTCTTCAGAAATACTGGGGGCAACTGGAAAACAATTATCATTATAAAATGCAGAATTTCCTTCCCTTTGTCAAAAATGTAACAATGCTCCATTTTTCTACATATATAATATAATTGAAAGCTTATCTTTCGTTTCATGTGATGAAATTTTCTAAATTTGGTTGATTTTGTATTTTAAAAAAAAATTAGAAAACAACATCCGCTTCAGAGGTTGAGTCCCCCTTTATCCATTTTTGCCCATGGCAAACCCCTTGTCTACTTATGTTCAAGAGGGTATTGCGTGCAAAGAAGTGATAATGCTTTGAGATTTGGTGAACATTGATGAAGATTACACAAGAGATAATCATGCCCTACAATTTCAGTTAACCCAGCAAGTGCATGCTGCTTTCTTTATTCTTAGTGAGGCCACCCAAATTTTTCTTTTACCCACATACTACATTTTGCACTTTAAGACAGAGTCAGCCAATCTTCTGTACTTGTCAGTGATGTGATAAGAGTAACTGTTCATATTTCTCACCTTGGACATTGAGACTGTAGTCCTTTGTAAGCTCCCCTGCCACATTAGTAGCAACACATTTGTATTCTCCACTGTCAGCAACTTTAACTGTAGCAATCCTCAGTGTTCCAGAGGGTAAAACAGCATGGTGCAGGGAATTGCCTGACAAAACTTGCCCATCCTTGATCCAAGAAAATGTTGGAGGAGGGAAAGCATCCACCTTACAGGGCAGTTCTACCAGACTATCCACCATTGCAGTCACCTCTTCAGTTCCATCAGTGCCTTGGCCTGATGGAGGGACTGAGAACAACAACAACATACATTAGCTCCTGTAACTTGAACAACAGGAGCTAATTGGCTCATTTGCATTAACTGCGTCTTAGCCTTGCTATCCTTTGAAATCCAAATTGTAATTGTCTTCAGCTTGACTTTGGCTTAGCTTTGTTTTCTTTGGAATCCAAATTGTCTTCAGTCTGAATTGTCTTACAATCTTTCCTCTGAAATTGTCTTCATTCATAGAGTATAAAAGACCTGTTTCTTCCAGATCTCTTCAGTGTCACTGACGAAGGATAGTGGATTCTATCCGAAACGTCTGACCGTTTCAAAACCATATCCAGTTGCTTGAGTAACTATTTTTGGCATAACATACATTTGTATTTATCAAGTGCTGTTGGAATAATGGTGCCATAACACTGTGATGTGTACTTGTAACAGTGAGGTTCAAGCAGCAATATCTGACCAGTCCAAATATAGGTCATAGGTTAGCGGTAAGCGCTGTTGGGTCTGTGAGCTGGCAGGCCTTGGTTTGATTCCAGGATTCCAAAACACTGTTTCTACTCACCTCTCTTGTGTTTCAGCAGTTCCCACACCAGGGACCGCACCCAGGCCTTGGCGGTAAGAGCACCAAATCCTTACCCAATTAACACTTTTCTGGTAGGACATGAGGGGGAGAGAATTACACCCATTGCATGTCCATCAAACAATGGATAGTGAGTGTCCGTCAATTTTGGGTTGTTGAATAGTGCCAATACATTACAAAGACAGGCTTTGAAAGGTTTTCTTTCAATGATAAGTGTGCAGCACTCATTTTGAGAGCTGGTCTGTTTAAATCCTGGTTTAGTAGAATGACTGCGAAAGGTTTCAATATCAACACGACTTTTTATATAGTACACAATGTTATAAAATTACATATATTTTACAATGCACTACAATAAAGCCGGGATGGCATTTTTCAAACCCTAGTACAAGTTGTGAGCTATATAGAACTATGTATCCTTTTAAAAATAATGTGTTTTATTTGCAAAATTATGCCGTAAGGCTAATAGCATGTTCAGTCTCCAAGACTTAAAGTGTCTTCAGTCTGAATTGTCTTACAATCTTTCCTATTGGACATCTGAAATTGTATGACATTGTGTCACACTTCAAGTTGATGTTATTTCTGTGCTTAGCCATATTAAAGAAATGTTGTTGTATAAACGTCTGACCGTTTCAAAACCATATCCAGTTGCTTGAGTAACTATTTTTGGCATAACATACATTTGTATTTATCAAGTGCGGACAGGTTTTTCCGAAAACCCACTGTGATGTGTACTTGTAACAGTGAGGTTCAAGCAGCAATATCTGACCAGTCCAAATATAGGTCATAGGTTAGCGGTAAGCGCTGTTGGGTCTGTGAGCTGGCAGGCCTTGGTTTGATTCCAGGATTCCAAAACACTGTTTCTACTCACCTCTCTTGTGTTTCAGCAGTTCCCACACCAGGGACCGCACCCAGGCCTTGGCGGTAAGAGCACCAAATCCTTACCACTAGTCCATATACGAGAGGTGAGTAGTTCCTAGCTCCCAGAAATCGAAACCGGTCCTGCCAGCTCATGCAACCAAAATGCCTCTAACCACTAGGCCAATTGGTCCAGACCTACATGTACATGTATTGATTGGTCAGAAGGTGGCGCTTCAACCCCACTGTTACACAGTACAGTACCTACATGTATGTGACAGTACATGTACCTACAGAACACAGGAGCTGTTTCAAAACTGCAATCCTAAGACAAGTAGCAAATTAACTACTTTCCATTCATGTCTTTCAGGTTGCAATGCTTGATATCAAGTACAATTATATACCTGACTCAAATTTTGTTTAATTGTAATTCTTAAGTTAGAATTTCTAAGCAGATTCCTGTGATATAAAAATGTAGTACATGCTAGTTTCCTTCCTGGACATCCAATGGGTTCTGCCAATGTTCTAGAAAGCTCTTGGCAACTACATGTTCTTCTCTTTGGTTCATTGTTAAGTTACTTGTATAAGAAGACTGCATTACTGTGGCTGGAAGCTATTTCTCCTTTCAGCCTTGTGACATAAAGGCAATGATGTGACTTAGTCTATACCCCTGGCCCCCTTCTCCATTCATGACTGGTATGGACTTTCTGATCCTGCCCAGATATTTTTCTTGACCCATCATTACCTCTGTCTATAACATTGTCCATTATTGCCCTCTAACTGTGCTCCGTTGTACTTTTCCAATGTCATTTGCCCCACTTCCTGTGTACTTCAAAATTCAATCTGCCCTTCTATCAAAAATGTAGTTGGTCATGTTCAAGATAAATCCTTGTCTATACAATGTACATCACAATGTGACAAGGAGAAGTACTTTAAGCTCTAAGCCAACAGCTTGCAGCAACATCAGCAGAGAAATAAGAAACAAGTTCATCAACCAACAAAGTCATGATATCATTGGCGGGTTTTCCAGTTGACTTGTGTTATTAACCAATTATTAGGCTCTTGAAGAATGTGAGATATTTTTCATGCATACCAGTGAAGAGCCGACCCTTACCAAACACCTGCAGGTTGACCTGTCTGGAGGCTACCCCTGCTGGGTTGATGGCTGTACAGGTGTAAGGACCAGAATCTTCAGGCCTGGCAGAACTAATGATCAGAGCACCTGTGTCTGAGATGGACATGCCCTGTCTGCCACTCACAGGTTCTCCTTGATTGTTCCAGGACACAGTTGGGGAGGGCACACCATCAGCATCACATGTCAGCACAACCTGCCGACCTTGTACCACTGTGTACTCAGTCTCGTCTTCAGAAATACTGGGAATAGCTGAAACAGTATTACTATGATAAGAATCTTGGGTCACATGTCATTAAGTGTCAGGTATATTGATATTCTAGAGCATTGCACTTGTTGTATGGTTAAGAGGGTAAAAATAATTTTTATGTTTCAACAATGTCAAAATTCTTTTGATGCCAAAACATATGTAAAATCTTTTAACCAACATTACTTTAGATACATTTTCTCTTTCTTGTTTTCTTTTCCCCTTAAGACTGATAAAGGGCCTAATGATTATTTTGAAATGAGGTAAATAAGTGCCTATGCGTGCCATTTGGGCGCAATGTTCCGCACTACATACCCACCAACTACTGATGAATCTTGCACCAAATACCAAAATACCGAAGGTGGTTGATGTATATCACAAAGTCTGTACTGTACCTGAGAACCTTTACAGCTCTACAAAACAGTAATTTGTGTTAGAAACAGAGTGATAGAATTTGTGTCAACTGGCAAGCTGAAAACAAAAGTTTTCAAAAAACACTAACCATCTCCTCCAACCCAGTATCTTTTCTCCCCCATCCATGATCTCTTATGCTGTGACATCTTACCTTGTACTATCAGATGAAAGTCCTTTGTGAAGTTCCCAGCCACGTTACTTGCCACACACACGTATTTCCCACTGTCGCCCACTTGGACTGCCACGATGTCCAGATTACCAGACGAGGTGATGGCATGTCGAGCAGAATCACCAGACAGAACCTGTCCATCCTTAATCCATGCAAAGACTGGAGGAGGATTGGCATTAACATCACAGGGTAGACTGACTTTGTCGTCAACTGTTGCTGTCACCTCATTGGTTGAATCACCAGTGTCATCACCTCTTCCTGATGGTGGAACTGTTGGGACAAATCACATGGGCAATTAGGGTAAGATCAGTATACATAAAAATTGAATTTCAGGCAAAATATGGGCAATTTTAGGCAACACCACATGTCCCAAAAAAATCCAAATGAGCAGGATTTTTCTCAATCTTTATTCATTAAATCAACATTGCAGAGTACACTGGAATGGTGGCAACTCTGCATATCGTTGATTTTACATTAAAATGTAATAAAGTCACACGCAAAATCACTATACACAATAGACAACACAATAGCAGGACATAGACTTACACAACAGTCAGGGTTTTGTTGTAAAGCCTGATTGTACAGTGTAGGAATGAGTTGCTTGAGTAACTACTTTTTGGCATATATTATTACATGGGTGTCTAATCTATATTGACGTAGGAAGGAGTTTTATAGTTAACAATAGTTGAAATAGTTTCCAAGGGCCCAGGGACAAAATTGTCAAACAATTACAACTGAAACTGTGTCATGAAATTGATGAAAAACACAATCACCCTCACTTTTGAATGGAACACCTAAAGGGATTCTTACCAAACACCTGCAGGTTGACCTGTCTGGAGGCTACCCCTGCTGGGTTGATGGCTGTACAGGTGTAAGGACCAGAATCGTCAGGCCTGGCAGAACTAATGATCAGAGCACCCGTGTCTGAGATGGACATGCCCTGTCTGCCACTCACAGGTTCTCCTTGATTGTTCCAGGACACAGTTGGGGAGGGCACACCATCAGCATCACATGTCAGCACAACCTGCCGACCTTGTACCACTGTGTACTCAGTCTCGTCTTCAGAAATACTGGGGGAAACTGGAAAAAGACAAAGATGTCTCCTTGATTTGGATAATTACTTAACTTGATCATGGTTTACTCATCACTATTCCCATATATCTCTAATGGTGAGTCAAAGGTGTTACAAGAAAGGGATTGGTGATAATCTGTGATCATGCATTTAGGAATAAAGTACTACATATTTGTATAGGACAATGAAATAGATTAAAAACATCATAATGACCCGATGTATGTAATTACTGCCATAAATTCCTATTATTCTAATGAAGGGGCAGATACTATCTTTACTGCACAATGATTGGTTCAGCCAGTATGAACTAACATAGCGACCATAGATGTCGTTGAAGAGATTCATTAGTCACCTATGTACACAGTTAATAGATGAAAATTCTATTAACCGACAATAGATGTATAATGAAAGGCAGTCTGATAACAGGACAGTGCAGCAAGCTACTCATCTGTGTAGTCAGGTCAAGCAGAAGGATCCATTGCAGGAAGGAAGATTTAGGGTAGAGAGGTAAGGGGGAATACGAAAAAAAAATTAATTACTGACTGGAGAATCAGTAATGTTGGGTGATACCTGCATAATGTTAGGCACTGACCCATAGCTTCATATGGATGATCCGATCATGGCCCACTGGCAGCAAGTGCATATCCAGCCCTGACATGACAAATCCCAATACAACATAATACCCAGATAAGTACCAACACTTCTTCTTACCTTGTACTTTAAGAGAGATGGTGACATTTGTTGAGCCGGCAACATTAATAACAGAACAAGTATAACGGCCACTGTCGGGTAATCCTGCAGTTTTGATCAACAAGCTACGATCTTCTGCGAATTCCAATATCCCTGGTTCCTCTTCTAATGGGATCTGTGAATTCTGAAACATTGAATGTAAAAAGTACAAAATTACTAATAGTGCTATTGATACACATGTGGGGGATTGTCATATTGAGGTCATCTGAATTAGCACCAAATGAAAGCTGCTCCAGATACTTGAGATTAAGTCCCTGTATCAAACTGTAATTTCATCATAGTTCAGTCCCTGGTTATGTTGAGTGGAGTCTGTCTCCCCCCCGTTTACACTATTTGACATGCACACTTTGTAAATGTCCAAAACTCAACCTAAGCGCATTTGAGCTGCTATTTTGAATTTCTTCCGTACGTCTAGATCGATCAGCTTGAAAATATTTAACTTTGAAAGTTCGATGATCAAAAAGCGGAGGGACTGCAGTACTAGAGATGAGGTTTTACACGTTAAATAGTGCTGCGCTCGTGCTTATGGAGTGGTCGCTACGTGAAGGTATGGATCCCAATGAAGTTGATTTTGTTGAGTTTACCCAACATTTTCCAACAAGAGCAAGCTCTCCAGGAACGGGCCGTGTACAAAAATGGAGCGAAATCAAATTTAAACTGGTCCTGGGTGAGGATTTTGTGGCGTATTGTGACGCCCTAAATCACAGACTATCGGCGAGAGAAGACATCGAACGCATTTTCCAGGACAGTCAGACTCACCTAACAGCGGTCAGAGACCTTTATACTCAGTTGAGAACAGTGACGTGTGTTGCACACTACACAAAGTTACACAGCGATATGTCTCGCAGCATATGCTTCGTTATGTCAAGGATGTTCTATTCAGGAAAATCACCGAATTTTGTTACTAGCAATCGGTCATTCTGCTTCATTTTGTTAATTTCATTTGTTAATCCGCTTCTTGTGATTATGCAAAGAAGCTGCCAACATACTTGTAATTTTGACAAAGACGTATACACATGTGTGAAAGGTTGTTTCTATGTGATACAAAACCACTTCCAGCATTTGAATACGCCTGTCACCTAACTGTGTAAACATGATAATTTATTCATGCTCTACTTCACTTGCAAACTATTAAAAGGAATTTTGACAAAGTCCTTTGCATATACATGTATTGCATATATTCAACGATGGCTAGTGCTTGTTATAAGTTTTGCATGACGTGTTATGCATCGTTGTTATTTCTGTAAAACAAAAACAAAAAGAGTACGTATCTCTAACACTCACAAATTGGACCTTGAAACAAGGTAAAAAAAAACCCCTCTCATGAACTCACTACCAAAAATGATTTTTCTTATTTTGCTTACCCCATGGACAATTCTTGTATGAAGAAAAAAATTCTTGCAGGAAGAAAATGTAGTAAAAAAATTCAAGCAAAACGAGAAACTACAAAATTTGTTTTAGATTGTTTTTTTTCTAACCAGATTCAACTCTTAAGAAATACAAGAATTTTTTTCTTCCAGGAAGATAAATTTTCTGTGAGGAAGCAAAACAAGATAAACAAGAAAAAGCATTTTGAGAAATACAAGAAAACAAATCTCAAATTTTCTCAAAAAATTAACAAGAAAAAATTTGCTTGCTTTTGCTTTGCAAGCACATTTTTCTAACATTTCTTGGGGACAGAATAATTTTCTTCCTGGAAGATAAATTTTCTGTGAGGAAGCCAAACAAGATACTAGTAAACAATAAAAAGCATTTTTGGTAGTGCTGATGTAGTAAGTTGTCATGTACTCAAGTCGTGCGCTATGTACTCAAGTCGTGTTGTCTGTTGATTCTTCAGTCCGTCCTTCTATGCTATATACATGTAACCAGCATTTGAAGGGACAAGCTCACAAAAATATGTCCTTTGCAGTGTATTGCCGTTATCCAACAGCCAGTAATCGACGGACAATAGGTGTGAAATATTCCTCCCTACCCCTCGCATGCCACCAGTTAAGTGTTGATTAGCTCCTCCGCTTTGGAAAGAACCGACTTCATGGGGGTTGCCCCCCCTAGAAATTTTCTTCATGGGATTTAGGGGGGGGCCCCCCCCCCCCCCCCCCCATGTGAATGATATGACCCAGGGTTGTAGCCAGCAGGTGGAATCATTTAACCCCAATTTTGAATCCTCTAAAATGCTATTTCCTGCACTTTGAGGTGTAAAATAAGCTGGTAGACTTAGCTGTTAAATGATATCTGTCTTGGTAAAATATTACACAGGGGAGACAGTTTTTTTTATTATATATCAAATTATATATAAGTTTACATATTGACTTTTGTCTATCACAGAGGACGGAAAATATCACAGAGGTGGAACGGGCAAAATTATTTTCTGTCCTTGGCTACAAAATTCTGTCAAAGGACGGGCACTGGCTACAACCCAGATATGACTTATGATTAAACCAGAAAGAGTAACTCACCTTGTACCACTGATGGGTGGGCTGGGGGTTACCCATCAACACAGGACATGGCAGGCGGACATCAGAACCCACTGTCACGCTGATTGATGGAGGGACGGATGTCACCACTGGTGACACTATAACAACCAAAAAAGGGACAATGTGTAGGTAAGAGACTATTTACCTTTAGAAAGCTAAAGATACCTTTAGCTTTCTAAAGGTAAATAGGTACACAGTCATGTGTGTGTGCTTTACATGACCTTTTGTACACATCTTCAACACGGAACATTGTACACGCAGGTCAAGTCATATTCAAGCGAGTCAATATGCTTTATCACAGTAAACAAAGGAATAAACAAAGATGTGGTATTTCAAAGTGTTTTATTTCAAAGTGTTTCAATAGTTATGCTAGAATTGTTAAAAATAACATGTAACAGTAGTTCACCTTTATCCGCAGGGTAACCTATCTCCGTTGCTTTCAAAATCAGGGTATTTAGGGCTATCATGCCGATGAAATGCTAGTTCAAACTACTTTGAAAATATAACAATTTGAAACAACCGTCCGTCGACTTGATATTCCTGAATGCGCTGTTTTGAAAAACAACGGATATAGGTTACCCCACGGATAAAGGTGAACTAGCGTTATACATACCAAGACCAGTAACCGTTACAAGCAGAGTTGCCTGCATCTTTCCAAGGGCATTTTCAGCTATACAGGTGTATGACCCCTCCTGTTCCAGGCCTATGTCTGAAAGAAGTTAACAATTTCTGTGAAGTATTTGTCATATTATTTTTGCAAAGGTTACCTACAACTAGAAGGCATGTTTGAGGTTCAGTATGTGGGTGGGTGGGTTTATTTGTTGGTAAACAACAAGCAGTGGATAGATCATGTATCAAAGCTGAACAACCACAGTTCCTCATACCTTTATAATAGTAACCTTTTTCAGCAGAGTATGTTAAATATTAACCACTCATGCGAATAAGGCCATCATTTGATTAAGAAGCCCTAATTCAATGTCTTTTCTACCCAAATAGCATAGGTTGTTCAAAGTATGCGTCTTATCTTAGTAAAGGCAATTTTTGAATTAGTGTCATTAAATAGGTCAATGAACAATGATTTACACGATGTATGTCTAATAATCACTTTCACTTACTTTCTTAACGCTCAAAGTATTAAATTCCCATATGTCTATAGAAGATTGGCACCGCCCTATACATGTACAATGTAAACTATAAGGTGTACATGTAGGGAAGACTTATCATACATGTCACTTATCACAGAGACAACAGATGACAATCATGGCATACATTACATTACATAACATGTTTGTAGTATATAACTGGTGTCCCCAAAATCAGGTCTAATCATGTAATGCAAATTTCCACAGCTTGGTCTCAAGATCACCACTTTCAGTCTGCTCCAAAATATTTAGTCTCCATAGACACATGTCAAAGACTTTTCTACTGCCACTACCACCCGGAATTGAGAACGGAAGTTTTCACAGGAACTGATCCTCTGGACCTGAACCAGGCCTGTACCTGAACCAAGCCTGTACCTGAATTTAGATGTACCAAAACCCACCCCTAAAGTAAAGCATATCATGATTGTCATCTGTTGTCTGTACATTGTACACAAACATGTAGTTTCCCATGCTAGTAATCTAAATGTAACGGGGGCCGCCCTAAGACGGTTCCCGTCCTAAGACGGTACGGATTTTTTGCTGATCTTATTATCCATAAGTACACCGTGTTTGTTGCCACTGACTATGCTGATTACAAAGGTAAATAAACCAAGTCCATGCACACAGCTTTAATTTGCATTCCAAGTATACTTTAACATATTTACTTCATGTTTTTTAAAAACAGAATTCTAACAGTAATGTTGACACTGCTGAATCACTGCGGTCACCGGCCTCTGCGTATTGGCGGCTCGTGTCGCTAACTATACAAACTCGTCCAAGCAGTCACACAACTGCCATGATACACATAAATAAAGCTACATAAAACACTATGGATATGGGTCTTCAAATGTTTGTTGAGTAGAAAAGCAACCAAAAGGAAGCGACATAAACATTGCCACCATTGTACTCCCAAGGGAGTGTGGCTGTGAAGGTGGCAGACAAGAGAACGCTCCAGAACGAGAATTATTTGACTGTAACAAATGATTCGTGCTGTCTATGAAAATAAGACTTGATAGAGAGATGTATATGCTGTCTATGAAAATAAGACTTGATAGAGAGATGTATATGATATTTTCATATAATCACACAGAGTTTTGTTGATGTTGGCGGTGTCGTTTTTTCGTAATGGTTTTTTTAGTCGGGCATTCACAATCAGTGCATTCAGCCCATTGCCCGTAAAAACATCAGCTGGATTGTTCTAGGTACAGCCTTCCTCATATGAGACAGAAAATACATACAGTCACGATTTTACTGTTAAAAGTAATCTAAAATATCATATTATTAATCTTTTTCTGTGTACTTAAATTTACCACTTACTTCTGAAGAGAGCAAAATGTAAAAAAGCGTACCAAGTTAGGCACACTGTCCAGCGTAGCACAAAATTGGAAGGTTACATACACGAAATTGTCTCACAGTGTTTGCCGCTTGTAACACGCAGCGCGAAAGGTTCATGAACCACATGAATGCATTTCTTATTCAAGTATGTTGTTCAAATCTATGTGTAAAAAATTCAGTCATCAAACTTTGACCACTCTCAGGCAACTAGCGATGGAGCGCCATGAGTTTGACTTTGAGTGCAAGAAAAAGCGTACCGTGTTGGGGCACCTCCCGTTACAGTGCTGCCATTAAATACATCAAACAACATCAACCCACATTAACTGGGCCCAGTATGCCGTTTTGGGAAAACAAAGGGACTGGTAAGGTTGATGCACGACAAATCGTCACACAGCACAAAAGTATCAACAACCAATTCATAATACTCAAAGTTTTCTGCTGGTTGGTTATTTTCAGTCTAAATTGTCCTTCTGTTCACTCTGAAGTTTTAGGTTTGTTGAAAGGTATGGCAAATGAAGCACACCATTATAGTATTATTCTTTAAGTAGCAACAATTATAATCTTACAACTATTGTTTCTGAATGATGTTTAAAAATTTCAGAAGTTGCATGGAATGACATGACAGGTACAAAGTAATTTTTCAGCTGCATTTAGTGTTACAACCACATTTTGCTGAATATATTTAGAAAGACATGGCTAATTCTGTGAAGATCGGAATCTATTTCCAACGTTCCAATCACAGTCTGTACCAGCATACTGGCTGATGTAGGTTGATGTATTTTGTGGGGCCATACATTCATGTCAACACATTACTTTGTATAAATAATCCATTGTCCAGTTGCTTGTACTTCCTGTCTGATACCAAGTTGACAGGCTGGCCATTGTGTGTCCACCTTATGGCTGGTGTTGGGGAGCCCACAGACTCACACGGCAGGGTGACGTTGTAGCCAATGTCAACTCCCATATCAACAGGCACCACTGAGAAGGTAGGCTGAACTGCAAAGCAAGTGGAAGAAAAAGGCAGTCATAAATAAGCTGATTTCCTTACTTTGCCCTATTTGCGGGTAATCAGTCGATGATACAGACATCTATAGTGTCTGACCATTAATTCCATACCCGTTGATTCAACGCTTTTAAAACACTCTCCATCAAAACTCAGGCTAATGCAAAAACTGATAATCACATCATAAGATAATCCTGTTGAGCCACATCATTAGATGGTGGTTCATCAAAATGCATATCGATAGATTAATCAATGCTTAAATCAATTGTTCATAGCTTTCTTTGCTTGTCATGCTTAAATCAATTGTTCATAGCTGACACTGGCTATCATGCATCTTTCGGATGGAATCTACTTTTATTACCATTCACAAAATCATAACAGTCCCTGAGATATCTTGTAACATCTAGGATCTGTAAGGACAATAAATGTAATACAAGTTGCATCATATTTGTATCTGTCTAGTCATCATCATCTCCCCAGTAAGGTCCACAATGTGATGTAGTCCAAAGATGCAATGTTGATGTAGAACAAATAACAACAGTTACGTTGATTAAATACATACGCCCAACTTCCATGTAACTGCTGATGGAGGTGGATCCAGCTGAATTTGTTGCCACACAGACATATTCCCCACTGTCACCCAGCTGTACTCCGGTAATCTCCAGCTTGCCATTCTGTACAACAAAATCACCATCATCACTTTACTACTTCGGCTTGGCTGACGGTCTACAATGTACATGCTGGGCACATTCATTACCCTAACCAAGAAGGTTATGTTTTTGTTATAGTTCATGTGTGTCTGTGTGCTTGAGGACACAATAAAGTTAGGGCACAACCCGCCGTATGTGCAAATATGTGCTTTGTACAAGCCAAAACGTGGGCAATCTTTTGGGATCCGTAAGTGGTAAGTACCGCCTCCGTACAAATTCCTAAGAAATCTGATAGATTTTGCAGCACGCAGACAAGCTGTGGAACTTTACGTGCAGGCAAAACTGGTGCCATCGGGCTGTGGATTCAC
>NC_049986.1:5284731-5291124 GCF_000003815.2 Branchiostoma floridae
TAGCTTTACTCAAGAATGCCTGGATGTCTTGATATTACACCAAATATGGGTAGGTCTTGGTGATACCTCAAAATTACGTTTTGGACCCCCTAGCAGCTTTCTATGGTACTGCGGTAGAACTTTTGGTTTTGGTCCTCCTGTTCTAGACAAGCTATGGTTTTGAGTTGGTTTATAGTGCTAGACATAGAACGGACTGTTCTCGTCTGACACTATTAAGAACAAACAGAACCCAATGTTCTGTTTTGCACACCTCTGTCAAAAACAGCACTAGTATGACAGAGAAAAGAAAAAGGCTATGCCTTCTTTGTTGAAGGTTACACCCAGCCAGTTCAGTTACTTGGGGAGATGGAAGCACTGCATAGCATAACTTTGTTGGTGGGCTCGTAAAGCAGGGTACACACAAGATGGCATAGACACCGCGAGTTGTGCCCCTAAATGGCACTAGTCTTGTCTTACACTGTCAAGTTCAATGGCCTATATGTACATGACAAAGAATGGAGAAGCAACCTTTGAAGAGAATGAACCCACCAGAATCCTTATGTATGGAAGGTCCCTCAGCTCATCATCTCCTTTCAACCACGTGAGAGAAGGTGCTGGGATTCCAGAGGCTTTGCACTCTAAAACAGCTGTATCACCTTCTGACACCAGTTGAGAGGCCAAGGAAACCTCAACAGTGGGAACCTCTAACAGCAGGGAAACAAAATGTACACAAATCATGATGGTCCTGCCAGGGATAAAACATTTGCCACATACAACTGCAACAATGAATCATTGCACTGAAATACTAGACTAGTATTCTTGATAATTGGATTATGCCATATTGATGGCATTTCAGTTTGGTAAATGTGTGACATAGAAAATAACAACTACAACTAAAAATGGTTTTGGTGGCAGGGGAAAGCTCTCTGTATTCTGTACTCACTGTACTTCAAAATTGCCAACTCACAAAAAAATGGACTGTAATTTTGGGCTATACAGTACGAGTCCTTGTTGTGCACTTAATCCATCGCCACTTTACGAGTGCAAATTACAGACCTATGGCTCTGTCACTGCTGTAGAACAAATGTAGTGAGAAACTTTCTCCAAATCTACACATCCAATGTTTTCAGGGATGGAAGCCACAGGCTTAATCCTTATGTAAGGACCAGATCCCTCCACATCAGTTCTGACCAGGCAAGCATAGAGTGTACGTCTCAGTTTCTTCTCCCCTACACTTAGAAAGACTAGTGTTGTATAGTGTTGTATTGGATGGAGGAAGAGAATCATGGCCATCCATGCAACCAGCACGCCCGGATGATGATGATGATGTATAGTCCAAAATTTTGTGGTAGCAATTAACAGTTACATTTTGTAACATCCTTCTTCATATCAAATTTGCCTTTGCTGCTCATGACGTAACCATGTATGGCATACTTCCATACTACTTTTGGCCAATACTGACAGTCATGGAGGCTCTCTTTATCATGGCATGAACTGGACACAGTATCGCCAATTCGCAATAACAACTATCTTTCTGTGCAACCCAGGAAGGCTGGAGATACATACTAGCTGTATCTGAGTGCACCCGTTTAAGACCCCTTTGAGTTGACGATGTTCATGATCTTCAAGTCAAATAAACGTGACCATTTTGACTGCCTACAAATGTGTGGGTGGAATCTTGGGATACCAAACTGATCATGGGTATCTAACTTTTGACATCCTCCTACGCAGGGACATCCAACAGTGAAACCGCCTGTTTGGATGTACAGTCAAACCTGTCTATAGCGGCCACTCAAGGGACTGGTCAAAATTGGCCACTATAGAGAGGTGGCCACTATAGAGAATATGCTAATTAATTGACCACAAGCAATAAGTTACACATCGTTTTAGTACCCACTGATATTTATTCACATAATACAGTCCTGTACATGTACTGCAATGATTTTTACACTATATGCATTAAGAAAACAAAAGCTAAAAAAAGTTTTAATTAAATGTTCTACAGTTGATATTGTCTGAAGAGACCGGTATCGTCATATTTCTTTGATCTTTCGTCTTGTATCCTTTGATACTTTGCCGTCCACGTGTTCCCGCTCGCGTTCACACGTCAGATTCGCCCATTATGCTAATGTGGTACTCACAAGAAAAGTCTGTTTTTTTTAGACTTATCTCTTAATAAATGTAAGAATAAAATCCACCATAGTCTGAAGTTCATATCATTTTGTCTTTGTAAAAATTTATTTAGAAAGTTTTTGTGATGTAAATTAACCTAAGCGATAGTGTATTAGAATGTAACTTTATCACAATTTACCTCCGTAATATTGGTGTGGTCTATTGACCTTATATGACCTCGTTTGTCAGCGGGTATGGGTAGCACCAGTTTACGAAGTTTTGTTTTGAAAATAAGTCAAAGAGGTTTTAAATTCGGCGTAGGGTGACAATACGGCCGCTGTATATGGCCGAACGCGTGCCGAAACATAGATCAGCCGTCTGCGTGGCCGTAATCGGCAGTGTTTTTGTACCTGCGGGACCGGAAGAAATCGTGTGGCCGTGGCCGCGTTGCACAGGTGGCCGCTAAGCCTATTTCTTAATCATTACGAATCCAAGGGACCGACAAAAAGTGGCCACTATGGGTAGGTGGCCGGTATACAAAGGTGGCCGCTAATACAGGTTTGACTGTACCCTGCTTTCTCAACCGTCACCCTTAGTTCCTGACTGTCCTGCTTACAAATATTAGTAAGTTTACTCTTATAGTTAAATATGCAAACCCCTTTTGAAAACTGAAAGGCCTATTCTCTGATTGGCTGACAGGTGGTTTTGAGGGACGTCCACAGGAACTAAGAGTGACGGTTGAAAGAGCAGGGCACATCCAGACAGGCGGTTTTGCTGTTGGATGTCCCTGCGTAGGAGGATGACTTTAGAAGACTGATAGTCGTTACAGAAACTGCATATCAGGTGAAACCTGAGAGTGCAGGGTATGATGAAAACTAATTCCACAGCAAAACCAAATTTCCACACAGAGAAGATAGCAACAATCTACATCTTGTATCAAGGGTGTACCTTACCATAGTATTTCAGATTCACACTTAGTCGCTGGCTTCCTGCACTGTTTGTTGCGAGACAGGTGTAGTTCCCAGCATCCTCCACCCTTGCATTTATCACAGTGAGGCTACTTCCATCACCAGAAATCTAGAGCAAAGAAAATGTCACAATTTAACAATTGGGAGCATTGGAAAATCAAACATTGTTAACGGTAACTTAATTCTTTTATAGTAATTTAACCGCTCAAATTTCATCTTCTATCTATTTCATCACTCTTCCACCCAGTTAGATAAAATGTTATCACCCCTTAAATCAAATGCCATGAACAACTCCATTTTTACAGAAATCTAGTTATCAATGGATTTCCATACTATCAACAGGACTTGCATGTACACGTGAGCCTGTACAACCTGATAGTGGGAACTTGGAAGAAGCAGTTGTCCATTGTGCAGCCACATGATGCCTGGTTTGGGGTAACCCTTGGCCGTGCATACAATTGTGACGTTGTCCTTGGTAACAAAGGTGCTGACATCATCAGTAATTGTTACCACAGGTGGTGCTAGAAAAATGAAGTTTAAAATGAAGTTTATTTGCAAGTTCGTGCCCGAGGGCTAATTGCAAGTACATGATTGGTATAAACAAAAATGACAATATGTGATCGTCTAAGCAACTGACCATTCTTTAGCATATTAAACTGTTTACAAAAGTAAAAAGAAGCTATGTGGCACACATTTTTGGTCATGTCAACTGCAGCGCAAACCCTGGAGAATGTTGTATGTTGCATTTCTGATATTTCTGACTCTTAACTGTTTGTGATTCTTTTTTAATTGAAGATACACTCAATAACTAGAGTTCCACAACCTCACACATTTGCCAAATGATTTAAAATGATGATTCATCAATTATGACTGGTGTATCATGTGTAATTATCATCAATTATGCAATGCTTGCTTGCAATGAAGGTCCTTATTTGCATAAAATATATTAGTTGATCATATACACCACTCAAAAAACAGAAGACAGCCTTTTAAGAAGGATGGCTATAGAAAAATTGTCATGACTATCACATGTCACTTAAGAAGTTACGCTGTAGTACCAAACAAGCCAAGAAAATCAAAATCTAATCATTTCAAGATCTCATCAAGACCTATCCTCAGGCCTTCTTGAGTTATGGTATCCATCACACATACAACCTATACAATCTCCTCTCTACCGGAAACAATTATTTAAGATTTCGTAAGTCATTACATGCATTTGATATCTTCGATACCATCGATATCCTCGGGATGAAGGCGATGCCTTTAGCTTCCGATCTTCACGCTTGCAGAATGTACTTCTCGCTTTCGAATAGATTATCTAGCTTGGTTTTAAACTCATTAACAGACTTGGCATCCACAACCTCCTGTGGCAGGGAGTTCCATCCATTAACCACCCTGACACTAAAGGACTGAGCTTTGACTCTATTCCTAGGGGTACTGTAAGTTATAATCTATGTCCCCACGTTACATGCCCAGTTTGTAGTGTGAAGAAGGACTCAAGGGGTATTCTCTCCAAACCCTTAACTAAGTTGAAGAGTTGTATCATGCCCCCCCCCTCTTTCTTCTGAACTGCAGGGAGGGCAAGTTTGATAGGTGCTTACTTTGCACAGCCAGATATACCATTCCTGACACTTGGCCTCCTTCATTAGCTGCAATACACTCATATTGCCCTTCGTCTGCTGTGTCCTTGACCTGGACAAATAAAAAAACAATAATAT
Source organism: Branchiostoma floridae (assembly GCF_000003815.2). Classification (NCBI taxonomy): domain Eukaryota; kingdom Metazoa; phylum Chordata; class Leptocardii; order Amphioxiformes; family Branchiostomatidae; genus Branchiostoma; species Branchiostoma floridae. The sequence continues at coordinate 5,289,509 of NC_049986.1, forward strand.
AGAAATTACTTCCTGATCAGTAGTCAACAAAAACATTTATGAAGAAAGGAATAGCTGACACACAAATGCTGATGGACTATCACACACTAAATCACATGTCTACAATTTGTGATATTCCAGCTTATGTACAGTTGTATAGTAGTTTTAATAATTTTGCATGCAAAATTACTCTGCCCCCCTCACATTTTCAGTATTTGGGCAAAATTAGGAACATTACAAATATAAGTTTGGACTATTACTGAAACATATTAGGTGGTGAAAAGATAGTTTATTACAATTCAATTTCATAGCAAAAGTCAAGAATAATTTCATAGTCCATCCAAAATTGCAATTTTCAAATATCCTGCAAATGGAAAGTGCAGTGCATAATTGACAATACATTAGTATTGCAATGTGGTTAAGCTGATAAAACAAAGTACACATGTAAGAATGTTGACCACCTGAGTAACCTACACACCTGAATCTTCAAGGATCCATTAGCCAGCTGTTCCATATGAGGCAACAGTAAGAACTGTAGCAGCTCTCCCTCCCTGTAAAATTCAATTTATCAATATTACATCATTTTGTTCTCATTTTGTATATTATCTTGAAACATGCATATAACGCTAGTTCATATTTAGGGATATCAAGATAATGGACGGTGGTTTCAAATTCCTTTTTTTTTTCAATATAATGCAGTTTGCGACCACTGTCCGTCGACTTGATATCCCGAAATACCCTGGTGTTGAATTCAACGGATAAAGGTTACCCTGCGAATAAAGGTGAACTAGCGTTACTGGGAAAATAGAAAATAACCAAGAGCTTTAACAGTTGTACATTTGCTCAGAAATCATTTTGCTACAAATGTGAAGTGACTTTTCATAATTAACTGCAGAACAGTTGAAAAGTTGACCTGAACTAAAAACATACCTTTTCCACGTCAAATTAAAAGGAGTCTCACTAGTGACGATGCACGACAGCACAGCATTTCCTCCGGGTGGGGCACTGCCAGCAATGGTGCTTACAATGATGGGTGGAGGCTCTGAGGAACAGAGGTTGGAGTTACATGCAGACTAAAGCACATAGATCTAGCCTGCATTTTGGAACACACTAAGGAGGCTATGGTAGTGAGCAGGCTTTTAGCTAGGATTTTATCATAGGGTGTCCAACTTTCTTGCCGTTGGGTGAGCGCTGCAGGTGCGAGTATTGTAGGGGGTCTGGGGACATTCTCACTCTTTTTTTTTCAAAAATTTTGAACTTCATAACTCTCTGAAACACTATTTCCTGCATTTTGAGGTGCAAATTTGGGGGAATGAAGCAAATTTACTGTCAGACAGGCCACATGTGACCTGTAGCTTCCTTGGTCAATCAGAATTTCATGCTTGCCAGAGGATTTGCTCCCCAGTGTAAGGGTGTACAATTTCAGTTATTTTTCAACAGGCCAAACACCTTGTTCGCCTGCCTGGCTAAATGCCTGGTAGTGAGCATAACAAAAGAAATATAATTGTAACAAGCAGTTAACAGGTAGCCTGGTATCCAGCCGTATCATCGCTACCGAGACTCGGGAGCCATGATTGCTGGATACCAGGCTAGTAACAGGCTTTCCAATGACATATCATACAATGGGATTGATAAGT